>NW_027192533.1:912875-1096942 GCF_041956765.1 Thermoascus crustaceus | reverse complement strand
AATACAAGATGGTAAAGCCCATCCTGTAGCATTAATAGTTTCAATTGCAGTCACCCATTCACAATTTCCAGGCTGCAAAAGAGATGGACGACCGTATATCTCAGCCCTAGTTACTACCTTAGTAGTAGCTATCAGGCCCATTGCAAAGCCAGTCTCATCAAAGTTGTAGATATCTTCCTGCAGGATGACGTCCACACTACTCCGCAGAAGTTGCATGCTGTTTGTCTCTCTGCCCGCATCCGATCCCATAATAATAGCCACCGTCCAGCTGGGAAACATGTCCCGAGAGTTGCAGGGGGCGGCACAAGAAAAATTGGGAATGAGTCACACAGATAGCCGTCTCTTCCGCTCTGTGGGACATAAGTCCTGCTTGGGAATGTAAAGTGTAAAGTGTGTATATACCTCTATTGGTTCCCCCAACGGACCGGACCGGACCGGGCCGCCTCGATGTCATCTATCCACCTATTCCATCCATCCATCCGGGAGGTGGTGCAGATGCAGATTCTTCCAGATCGGATGGCATCGAAGTGGAGTGGAGAGTTGTGGGATAGACGCGGCGGCAGAAATTAGGTTAGACTGAGATGATCTGACCTGATCTGTAAATGTGTGTCGATAAGATGGATGGATCGATCGAGGTAATAGCAATCATGACAGTCCTAGTTCTACGAATGCCAATGATGAATGGAGAAAGAGGTCCACAGTTTGTATCTCTATGTTATGGCGACTTGATATGTATACTTGCATGATTCCAGTAACCTGACCTGAATCTATCTCTTTTGATATATATGGAGTGATGAGCAACAAGCGATATAAATGATGAAAGGAGCTTAGTTCAGGCACGAAAAGCGGAAAACCTAGTCAACAACACTGTTGGCCGCGTTCTCCTTTTGCTCCTCCTTCGACGACTCGATCTTCGTCCCGTCAAACAGGTTCTGCAGCACCACCCGCAACTCACTCAGGAACCTGGTCACCTCCTCCTCCGTACCCACAGTCACACGCAGGCACCCTTCACAGCCGTACTCCTTACCGCGGAATCGGACCACGACGCCCTTCTTCTCCGCCATGGCCTCGTACGTCGCCAACGCGGTGACGTTACTGGGCTTGCCGCCCGCGCTGGCAGGCTTGTCCAGGATCTCGACCAGGAGGAAGTTCGCCTCGGTGCCGCCCAGGAAGCGGCCGACACCGGGGATCTTGGGGAGCTCGGACAGCATGCGCTCACGCTGCTTGATGATCTTCTCGCGGTGAGAGTTCATGACGGCAAGGTTGTTGGGCGCTAGAGCAGCCTTGGCGAGGGCGCTGGTCGGGCTGGAGATGTTGTACGGCGCCTTCAGGCTGTTCAGGAGCAGGGCGATGGGGGCGCTGGTGAAGGCAGCTCCCAGTCTGATACCGGCGAGGCCAAAGGCCTTGCTCAGCGTCTGCATGACCACCAGGTTGGGCCACTCCGTCACCCACTCCGCAAGACTGGAGCCCTCGGGCGCGAAGTCAATGTAGGCCTCGTCGACCACGACGACTCCGTTCCACGTCGGGTGCTCCAGCACCTTCTGGATATCCTCTTTCCGGATCAAGTTTGCAGTTGGGTTTCCGGGAGAGCAGATGTAGACAAGTTTAATCGTCTCATCCGCGGCGAGGGTCTCGTTGATCTTGTCCGGCTGCAGCTGGAAACCATTGTTGACGTCCAGTGGCACCTTGACGATGCCCACATCGTTGACATCGGCACTGACAGAGTACATGCCGTACGTCGGGGGGCAGGTAAGGATCTTGTCCTTTCCAGGAGTACAGAAACATCTCAGGAGAGCGTCGATGGCCTCGTCCGAGCCGACACCAACGAAGAGGTTCTCGGGCTTCAGGTCCTTCTGTGTGTGGGTGTGGGTGTTGCGAAGCTGGCAGAGCAGCTGCTTGAGTTCGATCTGGTGCCTGAAGTGCACGGAGAATCAGCAACTCAGAAACACTCATTTCCCCATTGTCTATATCTAGAAAGCACCAGAACTCACGGATCGGGGTATCTGTTCAGGCCCAGGAAGTCGATATCCGGCTTCGACGAACCAGTCTGAGCACCATCCACCGTAGACAGCTCGAGCGCACCCTCACTGTTCAGTGCCAGTCCCGGACCGTAGGCATTCTCGTTCGCGTCGAGCAGAACGTTCGTCCCGTCATCTTTGTAGTCACTGACTCATTAGCCTCCCGCACCCGAAGGAGAGAAGATCCCGACAGGATTTCGGAGAGCAATTGGGGAAGACACACTCTCTTGCGCACCGGTATGGCTGCAATTTCAGAATATTCGGGCGCGCGCATTTCGACAGGTCAAACGGCGAGGTTCTCGGAGCCATGGTGCCGGCGTGTTGTTGTCGGAGATGTCTGGAGGAACTTTTGTGGTGGGGTGGCGGGGAGCGTTGGATGATGGATGCGGTGCGGTCTCGGAGGTCTGGAGCGTGAGGGACATGATGATCTGCACAGCGCTACAACTCATCACCCAAGCATCGAGGAGCGTACGCTAAGGCGATCATGAATGCTAGGACTTGGTGAGATGCTTATCAGCAATTAGAACGCTTAGAAGTCTCCGTGGGATGTTATTCTAGTTGAGAACTCAACGGCACCGCAGTCTCCGTTCCTTTCTGTGCGAAACGTGCAGTGTCCAACGATGTGTACAGTACACAAGTCACGCTCGCAGTGATATCGTAACTATGGGGATCCTTCAAAGGCCCAATGGCTTACGATCTTCAGCTGCACAGAAGTTGATATTTCCTAGTTCCTGATGGACTGTTGATCAAAAGATAGATACATGTATACTACAACATGCTAGTGCTTCATGCCAGTTTCAAAAGACCACCAAACGCCTTCAATGGTTCAGCATATCTATAACTTCCCTTGCCCTTCTTGCATTCTGACAACTCCCAGGAAAAGAAAACGACGCTTCATGGATATCCGTCGAACAACAGCGTTCATTGATGACCCAAAAAACACATGCCGCGGAAGACCTCGAACGAACGAGACTACTCCATTTTCGATTTGCTCTTTTCTGTTCCCTCGACCGGAGCTGTTTGCGCCGGCTGCTTCCCGGAGTCTCTGTATTTCTCTCGCTTTTCGCGGATGTAGCGCCAGGTCCTTCCTAGCCCTGCGGTAAACAGGCCTTTGATGCTCTGCATTGTACTTGGCCATTGTATGGTCTTCTTGATCGAATTCTGAACCTCCTCTTTGAGATGGTCGTCAGCAGCTATTCTTCGGTCGAACGGTCCGCCTTGTCGCCGGTGGATCCTCTGCGGGTCTTCGTCGGTACTTTCCTCGATCATCTTGGTAAATTCTGCGCGTGGAATTTGATACCGCGACTGGTACTGGAAGTATAACTTGTCGCGGAACGCTTTTGGCAGTCGACGGACCATGTTACCTCGCTTGACGGGATCCATATCTTGAGACAGACGCATATTCGCCTCGGGATTCTCGATCCAATCCCACTCGCTACGACGCGGATCGTTGAACGTGACGTTGGGCAGGTTCTCGATCAGCGGCGCATACAGTCGTCTAAAGTTGGTCATCTGGTTGGAGACGATATTATTGACCTTTCGGGGATTTTCAGCCGGCAGTGACATTCGAAGGTCTCCCATATAGCTGATCCCTGCAATGGTGCTGTAAAGCTCATACTCGGTGAACTCTGGAGGCAGCAGCAGCAACGCCACACGCACCGCAGAGAGCAAGTTCATTTGGTTCGCCAGTCGCACTCTCGGATGGTCCCGAAGAATCTTCACTGGTTTGTGCAATCGACCCGCAAGGTACAGCGTGTCCCACTCGCTGAGGTCTCTGCATAGGGTATCGAGATTCACGACACCGTACTTGATAAGGGTCCCGTTAACGGTGACAAAAGGATTGAAATATACGCCCGCTCCCCACCTGTCCTGCGTCTGTGAGACCACGTAAGACCCAAGGGAGCCAAGTCCCGAATAGTGATCACGGTGTTCATGGAGGTTGAGTGAATGCCAATGCTGGGTATAGGACACTCCAAAGATAAAATCGATCATTTTACCTTTGCCTTGTTGAACAGCCTGGATTGCCTGTGGCGCAGCTGGATGACCTGAGGTAGAGCCGGACGGATTGCTCGTCTGGGTGAAGACCCCCGACCCATATGCGAAAGCATATCGAATTGGTGCCCTGAATTTCCAGAGAATTTGACGCAAGGCTTCTTTAAACTCTTCATTTATGATCATATGCTGGTTGACGCCAAAGTTCTTCGACGGAAGCTCGGAGAATGCAGAAATCGACAGGTTTGGATTCTCATCCCAATCCGGGGCCAACTGTGGGTAAGAGGTAGAGAACGGTGCGGTTGAAGATGGAGAACTAGGAGGATTGTTCGCCGGTTTTGACTGAACATTGGGAGCTTTGTGAACGGTCGGTTCGAGTCCCGGAGGAAGACCCCCGCTAGAAGGGCTCGAGGAAGGCTCAGTTGTGAGAGAGCGGATGGAACTTGGAGTGCGTTTGCAACACCGCGGAATGGGCTGCACATGGCGTAGTAGCCGCGCAGGCGACCCCGTTCCGGAGTATAGAGGGAGAGTCTAAGGAAGATGCGGTCAGCTCATGCTCGTGTCTGCAAAAGGTGCGATGGAGTATTCCTCTTACGGAGAGTTGTCGCATGGTAACGGCTAGAAGAAAGAACGCAGAGCACAGCAGAGGCTGTAACTGAGGGGCAAAGAAGCTGGCATTTGGGACAGGACTTCAAACCATTTTTTCAGGGGCGAAAGACAAGATTAAAGTGTACAGAGCGTTATGGACTAAGAAGCAAAGGACAGTGCTTGGTAATAGTCGCAGCGACAGAAGCACTGACGTACCGCCAGAACCGGGCTCGGCGGGCGTTCCCGGGCCCGAGGATCGGGTCGCCAAGCCGCGCCCAAAATAGCTGAGTCACGTGACCTCGCTCCTCGCGTGCGCGCCTCGGGCAGACCCAAACAATCGTTGTAAACAGAGAGCCTACGAGCCTACAAACCCCCTGATACACGGCTTTGGGGCGCTATCTACACGGCTGAACTGCATCTGGTCTCGTTTTTCCGATTCTGTCTCCTCGGGGAGACATTTATCTGAACCAATGACTCAAAGAATGGAGACCTTCGCGGCCCGCCTGGCCAGCTTCGATGTCGCCCTACCCCCCGCAAAACGAAGGACTTCAAGCGCAAAAACTGCGAAGCCAATAACCTGGCCGCACCACAGACCTTCACCCGCCGAGGTACTTGCTGCCCTGGAGCTCCCTGCCTGACAGCAATTGACTGACTGGCGTCATAGCTGGCCCATGCGGGTTTCTACTACAAGCCCTATGAGACCAACCCCGATAACACTGCATGTTTCCTTTGCGAGAGAGCCCTGGATGGATGGGAGGAAGATGACAACCCGATCACAGAGCATTTGAAGCACTCCAGTGAGTGCGGGTGGGCGATCATGATGGATATCCAGCAGCGCTCCTCCAATCCCGCCGAGATTGAGGACCCGACGAGCTCCAGGATAGTGGAAGCGAGAAAGGCGACCTTTGGGTCGGCATGGCCACATGATGGGAAACGGGGATGGGTGTGCCAGTCGGACAAGGTATGCCAATGGCGTCCTGCACTTTAGCTCTAATGATTCCTCTTCTAATCTGTGGCTTTCTCCGATAGATGGTCGAAGGCGGCTGGTACTTCTGTCCCACTGAAGAGAGCGCCGACTTGGCAAGTTGCGCTTATTGTAAATTATCGCTCGACGGATGGGAGCCGAAAGATGATCCATAGTGAGTGTGCATCCCCGTTGTTCCTTCCTCAGACTCAGCTAACTGCTTTAGTTATGAACATTATCGCCGTTCTTCAGATTGTTCCTTCTTCGTTTTCGCGCAACCACCCGGCAAGAAGACGAAAGCGCCGCGCTCGAAAAAGTCCCGCACATCCAAGGCTTCTCGTCTCTCAACACAATCAGTCGCTACAGCCGTCTCCGAAGCACCAGCAGCGGCTTTTGACGACATGAACGACCAGAGTATCATTTCCCAATTAGATGCTAAAGCGACAAAGAATACCAAGAAATCTTCGAAGTCGAAAGCCAAAGGCGGCAAGGCGAAGAAGGAAGACCCGGTTGAGGTGGGAAGCCAGATGGACCTGGACAGCAACGACGGAAGACAACCTGAGATGTCCAAACCAAAGCAAACAACACGAGGAAAGAAGAGGCTGAGCAGTGAGATGAGCGAAGATGAGCAGGGCCGGGAATACATGGACAACCCCGTTCAGCCCGAGCCCCCTGCGAAGAGGAGGGCTACGAAGTCCCGGAACAGCGTCCAACTAAGTACCGTAAACGAGACTGTGGAAACGATTATTCCCGAAGAACCTACATCAAAAGCTGAACCCAAGAAGAGCCGCAAGGGTACTAAGAAAGGCAGTTCATCGACTCGAAAAGCATCTCGGACTTCAGCTGCGTCAAAAGCTTCTCTAAGGTCTCGCGTACCTGACGATGCCGATATAGATGCAGCGCTTTCCGAGATAGATGCAGCACTCGAGGCCGATCTCTCGCGCCATGCGCCTGATAATTCCGAGAGTCAAGCCGCAGAGGCTGCTCCTGATCAGTTCGTCGGACGCAGCTCAGATATATCCAAGTCAAGGAAGAGATCAACCACCGCCTCTAAAGCACATGTGCGAGAAACGAGAGAAGAATCGGACGACGTTGAGGGCGCTCAACCTCAGGAGGAACTGAATGCGCAGAATGAACCCGATGAGATAAAGTCGGAAGAGAATGAAATGCCACCTTCGAAGACAAAGCCTCCAAAGACCGCAAGTAAGCAAAAAGGGGCAAATAATAAGAAATCCAAAGCGCAGGACATTCCTAGACAACCTGAATCTACAGCTCGCAACTCAGAAAGCTTTAATACGGCAGACGGTACATCCACTGGTCTCGAGCATCATGATTCATCTGTATCTGTTGAGATCAAATTGAGGGACCCAACACGAGAGTCAGACATGGAGCCTGCAAGCAAACCAGCACCGAAGAAAGTTTCAAAGAAGAAAGCCACGGCAGGCAAAACGAAGAAGACTGCCAAGGCAACCAAGATGGCTACTGGGCCGACTGAGTCGGAATCCGAAAAAGAGGAACCCGTCGCTGAAAATATCGAGGAAAGGAGGCAGTCCACCATCGAAAACAATGAAGAGGAGACTAGACCAAATGCCGAAGAAGACATGCCCCAGCAAGATTCGAACCGCCAGAGCGGTGTGCGCAGGTCATCGAAAGTACCTCCGAAAACTACCCGGAGATTTAGTGATATCTCTCAAGAACATAGGGCACAGTCCATTTCAGGATCGCGGGCGCATGAACCTGATGCAGTACAGGATGATAAACCGTCGTCTCCGGTGGCCCCGGCTCAGAAGAGTACGCCATCTCCCTCACCCCAGTCTTCTGACGCGGAGAACAGACCTCCATCCACAAGGCCCTCCGTGACGCGCCCTCCTGTTCTGTCACCTTCCAAATCTCAGACAGTCCGTGTGCCCCTTGCAACCAACACGCCGGCCATGTCGCCGTCGAAGCGACAGGCAAATACGGGATACCTGAGAACACCGTATCCGTGGAATCCCGTGGATATAGAGGAGATACTCTTTGCAGGATCTGTCGATAAGGAGAATGTCAACCTGACCAATATCCTTAATGGAGCTAAGGCGGATTTAAGCAGCCCAGAAAAGAAGATGACCGTCGAGGAGTGGATCTCCTGGAATGCAAAGAATGGAGAAGAGAGACTGAAACGCGAATGCGAAAGGCTAGTGAGTCTATTCGAGAAAGAAGGCGGACGGGCAATGAGGGCGCTTGAGGGAATTGAATGTATTGAATGAATTGAACACTTCGGGCTGAAGGCGGGGGGGCACTTGGAACGGCGTTTGTTGGCAAGAGGTCTTCTTTCTATTATATTAAGGAGGGCAATGTTTGGACATAGTCTGCGAATGTCTTGCGCGGTATAAACACTTTGCTGGATTTAAACAATTAATCCATCTATAAAGACCACCTGAACGCCATGGGTATACCGTAGCTCTTATCATCATAATTTGGCATCCCAACCAAATCAACATAAATCCCCATAACTGAAAATAAATAAAGAAAACTTCATGCAATAATCCCAAGTCTTCCCTCCCAGCTCTCTTCCTCTTGTTTGATTCCATCTTCTCCTTCCTTGGCTCTCCTCCGCTTCTCGTTCCGTTTTCTCCTCTTCTCTTCCCGTTCCCGTGCCTCCTCCTCCTCTCTCTCCTTAAGCCTAGCCCCCAGATCCAGCTGCCATGCCTTCCGCTCCTCTTCCTCCTTCACCCGCTTCTGGTGCGCTAAGAATCGCAGCCGCGCCCGCACATCTTCAACCGTTGCCCGAACAACTTCCCCGCTCTGCCCCGTCGCAATCAGATGCTGCTTGCTATTCAGATGCTCCACCAGCTGTATGTTATCCTTGAAGGTCAAATCACAGTCGGGACAGTAGAAACCCGCTCCCTTGCCCCTCTTGCCGACCGCCGCACCCGCGGGGACGATGGTCGTCTTGCCCACCATGGAGGCGACATCGAGCCGCTGCGACCGGGCCGCGGTCGCCTCCAGGCTGCTGTAGTCGACGGGGGCATGGTATTTCTTGCCCGCGAGCTTCGCCTCATATCGGGCCTTGGACTCGGCTTTCGCTTTGGCTTCCTCCTCCTGGGCCTTTTTGGCGTATTCTTCCCGGTCCCAGGTCTTGCGGAAGGAGGTGTCTGAGGAGGGGGTGCCGTAGGCGGAGGCTTTGGGTTTGTCGGACATGGTGATTGATTGATGGTGATGGATGGGGATGGCGATGACGTTTGGGGGCGAAACCCCAGATGAAAGTGAAGGATTGATTCCTCGACTTCAGGAATCGATCAAGAATATAGGAAGACCGGCTGGACACTCGTAAGATATTCGGTAAGCAGTCGTTATGGGGCCATTGGAGGCAGCGTGGATGTCGTAATAAGAGGTGCAGTTCGTCGACGGTCTTTGATGCTGGAGTTTGGAGCTTGTTGACGACGGAGCTCTAGCAGCCTCTGCGTGGCGTGTGGCTCATGCCGTTGCGCCGCCATCGGCCGCATGCAAGGGCATGCAAGGCCCTCTCTCTCCTCCTGACTCTCTGTCCTTCCAGCTCAAGTACATTTGCTACGTTTCATGATGGGTATTCGACTTGCATGGAATTATTGCGCATATACCACGTATCTATTGAACTTTGAGAGCTTGTTTCGTCCTATTCTAGTATTGTGAAAGATCCGCCTGCGCCCCTCTGCCAAGTACTAGGTATTTCCCTAGATATTTCCTTCGTAACGACAGTTATAAAAGCCTCTTATTCAGCCATAATTGCTTGGATATTTGTCCACAAGCATCCTTTTGATTGATTTGATCATTTGCATCCGCTCGATCAAAGTCAGACAACTGTTCCCTTATTTAGCATCACGCCTGTTTGTTAAGCCAGTGGTCTCAGGCAACACCATTTCGTTGAACTATATATAGTTGGTGCCAAATTGTCTGTCTTCACAGAACTGGCGGCTGTTCATATAATTACTAAACGTTTTTTCAGACAATTAATTGCCATGGAGAGCTTACCAGCTCAAGAAGATGCAACAGCCCCAGCCATACTACCAAGGAACAGTCTGATGGGCTTACCGACGGAGCTGCATCTCCACATTGCATCTTATCTCCCATACCCTGATGCCCTGGCGCTGAAGCATACCTGCCGCCACTTCTACTCCATTGTCTACACGGGCGTCCACCTCAAGGTCGACTGGCTGGTGGAGCGCTTCGAGCTGAAGCTCGAGTGTCCGATGGAGAGGTGCTCCTTCCGGACGGACGAGTCGTTCTGTAACTGGCGGATCAGGAGGATCATGGAGAGGCGGAGGCGGCATCTGGAGTGTCCGCGTGTCCGTGGGGGCTGTCTGGTCGTGCAGGGGAGAAGCTGCCATGCGGATTTGGTTCCGACATGGTTGAAGAGAAAGGCTAGGATAAGGGCGTTGAGGAAGTTGGAAATATGGGGAAATGAAGGTTTGTGTTGCGTATTGACTGCCATCTGTTCTTCCTATAAGACAGCGGGTGCACATTTTGTCCACGCTCTTAAAAGTTCAAACCTGCAGCTAACCACTGGTCTTGATGCTCCCTCCCATTCAGCTTTGATTATAGGTCTGCTTTTCCTCAGTATTAATTTCTTCTGGCACTTCGTTGCAAGGTATGTTTGTGCTTCTACACTTAAATCGGGTTTTGGTTAACACGAAAACTCTTTGCAACCTCAGATATATCTTGCCTGCGAGATCAGGAATAAGTGCCTTTTGAAAATTGTCAATTCGCATTCCTCATTTCCCTTGCCACAAGGCATTCACATCCTCTTCTTAGGCCGTGAAGTCATTTTCCTTTCAGTTCGGTTTTTTTTTCCCTCAAGATCATTCGTCAGGCGTTTGTGAAGCACAACTGAGCTTGGGCGCAAGATCTATGAAGCTTGAAGTTTGTACTTTCTTGCAAACACTCTAAAGCATTCTCGCCATAGATTGAGCGGTCCCATCCGGAAGGGGTAATTCTGTCCTTCTTTTCTACCTCGATCCGGCAAGGAAAGTCAAGCTATTTACACTTGGGGCTCGGGCTTCCATAACACAAAAAATAGCTTGACTCCTGACATGTTATCTGAGAGGAACGCAGAATTCCTGTCAATACCTTCGTGTCTTCTTACAAGGATTTAGTGAGTCCACAATGGAGTCCTGAATTAGATTCATATTTAACACGCATGGCTTACAGAATGTGATCATAGTGATCAGTGTTTCTAGAGGAACAGCTTCAGCCTACGTTGCTCCCGCGCTCAGACGAAGTCTACTACCGAGGACGATCATCTTCATCTGATTCGTCGGAGTGCGAATTACCATGTCAACTGAAGATTTCAGCGTTTTCTCCTCGTGAGTCTTATTGATTCCTGAAATATGACTGTGGTTATAACACATTGTCGTTAGGTCTCTCGAGGACAATATTGTCACTACTGTTGTCGGTACAGGACAAGATGTTCGAAGCTTCAACATCCATCGTAATCTGCTCGCATCATGCTCTTCGGTCTTCAATACGATGCTGAATGGTAACTTCTGCGAGAGCGGTCAATCCAAAATTGAGTTATACGAGGACTCTCCAGATGCATTCTCAGTCTTCGTTTATTGGTTGTACAGAGGTGCCTTACCACGTGTCGAACCTGAGTTTGGAGCTGTACCTACAGGTATTCGTCTTTGCCGATAAGTTCAACATTCCAAGTATCGCAATTATGAGCTACAGGATACTACGAGACCAACTCGAATCTGGTTTCCCTCCTTTGGAATTCTTAAGGGTGCTTTACTCCTACGGAGCGGTGACATCTATACTCCAAAAGTATGTCGTTCAAACGTGCCTCTACCAGCTACAACCTGCTACTGCTACACCGGAAGTAGCTTTGAAGATACTGGAATGGGCGGGCCGGAGTGAGAACCCTTCGAGATTACCGAGGAAGTTCTTAGTTTCAATGTTCATGGACCTTAACCTGAAAACCATGGGCCGGTGGGTCCATCGAAAATCCGAGATTTTTCTCCTGAATTTGCTTCCTCACGGATTTCCCCATCAATAGCCATGTATCTGGAGGCAACTCGTGGCTCTAACAGCGTTGAAGATCTCACGACTTGCACTACGACCGTTGATAAGCCCGAGGTAAGTCTGGGTTAGTTGAATTTATTATTTCACATGACCAACATCTTGTCTGATTGAAGCCAATGAAGAGAACGTTTTCAGATACTTTGAGTAGTCATTTGAACACGTATCAGGATTTGATCAATCTTCTCAAAGCGAGCCTCAAGCGGATGTTGCGAAGCAAGGGGCTAAGAGAATCAAGTCCGCCACAAGAAGTTCGTTGCCCTCGAAGAAGGATAAGGCTAACAGGTCTCATTCGTTGATTCATATGATTGAAGGCTTCTATTAGGAACTGGAGTTCTAGGATGGTCTCTATTTGCTACTCGCGATGCCTTCATTTTTGACACTGCTGTATTTAGCTTTCCCAGCTCTTGATGAGTGGTGCATCTAGTCAACCCGGAAAAGTCCGAAGGGTTGTCCATAGCAAGCAGTACTTGATGAGAAATAGATCTATGGATGAGGAACACATGAAATTCCCGTAATCAGCCGGTTCGCAGATTGTGCAGAACAGTACATAGAAGCCTGAAATAATTATCCGCAGGATAAAATCATGATGGTAGTAAGCTGGCAACATAGCGGAGATCTTTCCTCTCCCTTTTGGACATCGTCCGCGAAGCGTCAAGTCCTTCCCTCCTTCAATAGCTCAGTCACCGTGACCACACGGTACCCCCTGCGCTTCATCTCCGGAAGCACCTTGCGCAGCATGGGCGCGGTCCAACTCCTCCGGTCATGACAGATAATGATAGCCCCGGGCCTCAGCATACTGAGAATATGCTTGGCATTGACCCTCCAAAGAGGGATCTGCGGATCATGCGGGTACACGCTACCCAGAACGAGCTGATACCCCAGCTCTGCCAGGACCTTGCGCATCCTCGAACTGAAGAAACCCGACCCGGGCCGGAAGTAATTGGGCGGCGCATTCACCCCCTCAGATGCATAGACATCGTGGATTTTCTTCTGCACAGTCCGGATCTGCTCGACGAGCACGCTGTCGCTCAGCGACCGCGACGGCTCGTCGTGCATGGCGTGGTTGCCGAGCTCGTTGTCGTTGCGCACCAGATCGCGCAGCGTCTCTTCGCGCCCGGGCACCTGCGAGCCGATGACGAAGAAGGTCGCCGTGACGCCGTGCGCTTTGAGGACCTGCAGGATCTCATCTGTGTACTCGGACGGCGCGTCGTCGATGGTCAGGGCCATGATCTTTTTGGAGGTTGGTACCTGCCATAGGACGTCGGGCCATCGGCGCTGGAAGTAGCGGATCAGAAAGGTGGGTGGTTTGTAGACAATGTAAAGAGGTATGATCAAGCATAACAAGACGAAGACGAAGACTAACATAGCGGGCAGCAGGGTTTTTTGAAAATGAAAGGATGATGAGTCTGCAGAACGATAGCACAGAGACAGCGGACGCTGTTTAAGACGAGGGGCACGAGCCGACAACATATATGGGCTTCTGTAGCAAAGTCGCCAGAAAACCCATTAGAAGCAAAAGAAATCATCAGTTATGCCTGCGCACTTAACTGCTGCAAGGATGAGACTCGGTTGGAGTCTTAAAAATAGAATAGGGAGCGATCTGGGAGGATCTGCTACAGTCGCGAGGTCTAGGTACGGACTAAGTCTTGCTTGCAACACCGATAACATCTAGATACTTACCGCTAAGGCTATCACAGGCGTCTTCCCAGCAGACACCAGGCGCATACAACATAGACAGTATCCAGCCTTGCTCAAAATGGCTTCCTTTTTGTTTTCCATGTTGCACGATTATTACATGTCTAGCATCTCTGACAGATGCATGCTCTCGTCCTTCTTCCTCGTACGATAGACCCCTACTGACCTTCACTGGTTATAGGTCTGCCGATATTTGGCACAAGCAATTATACCGATCCGCGCTGGACCCCGGATCCAAATACCCGCGGGACATGGGGCCTCATACAGACCTGCGTGATTACGCTGGGATTGTGCGTGTACAGCGCTCTTCACCTCAACGTCTTTCACCGCAAGTGCGGATGGTGGATGAAATGGTGGATCAGAATCAAATGGATGGTGATTGCGTTACTAGCACCTGAGCTCGTGGTCTACAATGCTTGGTCGCAGAGACGGCAGGCCGTGAGGATCGCGAAACTGCTTCGAAAGCGCAGTGGACAACAAGAATCGGAGTCGTGCGTGACTGCTTTGTACAGGCGCTTTAAGCAACGAGTCCGAGATAGGTATCTGGACCAGGAAAAAGGTCTTCCACATACTAGTGAAGAGCAAGCTCCTCTCAACAAAGGTCCAAATGTGCAGAATTACTGTGTCGAGTCTCGTTCTCACGTCTCAAAGGTGCGATTGAAGGACATCCCTCTTCCTATCCTAACGTCTTCAACTTAACTGCTAAGTTCTTGTTTAGCCATCATCATCCTCGTCAATTACTTTGACTGAGTCAGAAGAATTCAAAATAACGCATGGCTTCTTGATCGTCATGGGCGGCCTTGTGATAGATATGTCGCGCGACGAAGAAAGAGTCTGGTCAGAATGGTGCAATACACTCACTGTCACTCCCGCTTGTGTTGAAGAGTGTTTCGGAAGGGAGGCCTTCAGAGACATTGATCTTCAGTTTCTCTTTCTTGAGAGTATCGATGGTCGAAGCAAGGTAAATCGGCTCGCCAAGTTCTTCGCCATCCTTCAAGCGACGTGGTTGTGCATACAGTTCATCGTACGGATGCATCAATCACTGCCAGTCAGTCTGTTGGAGCTTAATACTTTCGTGCATTCACTCTGTGCTCTGATATTTACGTACTGTGGCACAAACCCGGGGAAATAGACGACCCCTTCGTCATATATACACACGAGTCGCAGGCACTTAAAGACCTCTGGGAAACATTACGAAATGCTGTCTCTTCACGAAGATGAATCTACGGGAGCGAAAAACATAGAATGGACGCCTTCGTATACGCATGCAAGCTCTGAGACTCTAATGAATTTCTTCCGTGGTCGAAGAGGAATAACGCTCTGTCCCGGCAGCGGAGAGGGCTGGTACATCTTTCGAGAAAATAAAGAGAGATGGCTCTTCTTCCCCAGGTATCCAAGTACAAATAGATTCCGATTGAGAGTTCGGGGAGATCGAAGGCACACCGTGCATCTCGATGCTGGACAGCGTATCCCTGAGAGCGGGAGCACATCGACGGTCAATGTATATCCTATAATGTATCGCTCCCGGGAATTACATGTGACAGTAAGGTCGGACAGTAGTGGATGGGTCCCTAGCTCTATCAACAGAGGACCCCTGTATACATTCATCCAAGTTATCCCTCTCAACAGCACATATGGTACATTCATCGCTCATCTGGAAAGTCACTGGTCAAGATCTCAAAGTGGTCTATGCCCATGTCGCAATCTCTCAAAAATTTGTTTCAACTTATTATGTAAGGACAAGGGCATAAAATGCCAATCTGCAAAAGAAGCTTTGGCAATCTACCTCCTACCGTACACACTTCCATAGTACCTATCATACGTAAATGCGGAATAGCAAGGTGGAACGTGGATTCTTTTCGATTCGATCCATTTCAAGGAATTCAAGTAATAATGCCTACTGGTCTAGCAGTTTGTTTGGCTGTGTCGCATCAACGCCAAGACCTGTCGTCTGCTGAGGTGCTCCGTATACCAACTTTGACGTCACAGCTACGCCAGGCATGGGGACTCTCACGATGCACATCTTGCTCAACCGGTTTCAGTAGAAACTTGAATGGTGCTGCAATGGACGTCAGTCCTCCAAGTTGAATTATTCAGACGGGGAATATATAAACCCCTTTAACCTCCTCGGTTCGAAGTAGCTACCATTGAAGTATTAAATCCATACCTTCTATTTGAATATTCAGTTTTCCACTATATTTGAATACCTTTCTTTTTGGAGCAATAACTTAACGCTGTCTAGTAAAACCTACCACAATGTCGAGCACGATCAAGACCAGCTCGGGAACACAACCCGTGGACCCCTACAAGGCGAAAAACTACGAGAACCCCCCGCTGGACCAAAAAGTCAATGACCTCGTCCACTTCATCTCGGAGATCAAGTACGGCATGTTGACCACCAAGGCCTCCGATGGCGACCATCTTACCTCGAGATGCATGGCGCTGGCGGGGAAGGTATGTACACTCTTCAACACACACACACACATATATATATATGTATATCTCTGTCTTGGAACTAATACACGAAAACCCAATCCAGGAAAACGGCGGCATCGACCTCATCTTCCACACGAACCTCTTCTCCGGAAAGACCATGGACCTCACCGTCCACCCGCAAGAGACCAACATGTCCTTCCTCGACCCCGTCTCCGGCTCCTGGGCCTCCGTATCCGGCTCCGCCTCCATCCTCGCGGAGCCCGAGATCGTGCACAAGTACTACTCTCCGACGCTGAAGGCCTGGCTGGGTGACCTGGGGGACGGCGTGCATGACGGCGGGCCCAACGACCCGCGCATCGGAGTCATCAGGGTCGAGGCGAAGCTGGCGACGTATGTCCTCGCGGCCCGGGGTGCCATCGGCAGGGCCGTGGAGACGGCGAAGGGCGCCATCAAGGGTGAGACGCCGGCGATAAATAAGATCAGGGAGCTGAGTGTGGAGGAGTTGGCGCAATGTAAGTCGAGTTGGATGCTGCTGCTTAGTGCAGAAGTATGAAAAGGGGGCGTTTGCTGACCTTGTTACTGCAGGGCGTATGCTTCACAAAGGAGAAAATGAGCCTCAATAATGTCGACACTGAAGCTCTTCGCGGGTTTGTGACATCGCAGTAGGGGGCGTACCGTCTTTCATGGTCTTTGTATTATAGGATTACGACTAGTAAGTATCCAATGGATGAAACACCGTCAAGTCATAGTGATGGATAATCTTTGAATCTGAAATGATCAATTTAGAACTATTCAGGCATTACAACTTCTCAAAGGAGCATTCTTAGGAGCACTTGTAGAATGGCATGTGATTAAAATAGAAGAGAATCGGTTAGCAAACCCCAGGTGAAAACAAACTAAACAACCCAAGCAGTAAAACCGCTGCTCCCATCCTATGGGTATCACAATTTGTTAAAACCCGCCAAGAACTCCTAGAAAAGCATATGTGAGGCAAAAATGCGTGAGAGCAGCTGAGGAAGCTCTTCCGGAAGACTTTTGTCACAAAAATAACATTGGATTATTAGATCTAAATAGTGTGTTAGTGGTATACTCCATGAGGACTAGAGGAGGATCATACCAGTCTCAGGGGAGTACGCGGCGGTGCACGGCCATTGTGGAGGCGCATTGCAATGGCCTTGTTTGGAGTGGCTTGCAGTTTACGGTATGCCTCGCGGATGTGTCTTGGTTCGATGGGAGTCTTCCCTTCTTCAGGCGGATCGAATAGACCAGTCTCTCGCTTGCGTTTCTTGGTGTTCTCGCCATTTCCGCTGTCCGCACCTCCTCGACGATTCTTCTCCCGGTCTTCCCGCTCCTTAACTTTCAGAGCCTCCTCAGTTAAGGTCTGCACAATCTCGAAGGTGAGGAAACCAAGAATATCGACAATGTCATCATTCGGTTTGGACTCAGTAACGATGCCGAAACCAGCCCACTCTCTGAAGCGCTTGCCCTTGCGGAAAGTGAACGAAGCCTGACGGCAGTCCGACCAGAAAACATATTCTTCTTTGGTCATGTTCTTTGTTCGCTCGTCCGCATTGGCGAGACGTTGGAGGGTAGCATAATTCTGCTCCTCTTCTTCCTCATCCTCTTCATCTTCTCTCTCTGGAACCTGGACAGAATAGAAGCTATTGACATCCCAAGGCAGGCCAACCTTTGCTCTTTTGTTTTTGGGCTTTGCAGCAACATCTTGAGGACCAGCAACACCAGCGCCAGCAAGTGGATCATCGGCAGCTGCAAAGTCTGCAGCATCCGCGCCCCCCTTATCGTCAGAGTCCTTCACATTTTTGCGGACGTCCTTCCAGGAGAGAAAGGTCTTGAGACGAGAGACTTTGGCTTTGTCGTGACGAATCAGGAAAATAAGGTCGTCAGTTGAGATTGAACGGACACCACGTCGAGTAGCCAAGGCCGTGCTACGAGCAAGCTATCACTGAGTCAGCAACGGTGTTGCGACTGAGTTGTGAAAAGATAGAATTGAAGACAAACCATTTCAATGACCTGCTGACGCACGATCTCCTCTATGAGGGTAGTCGTTTCTACAGAAGGTTCGGCAGTCTCTCCAGAGACGAACATCATCTGGCAAATAATGTGAGCAAATCTAGTCCTGAACTCTGACATTGTCTCGATGTCTTCTGGGTCCGAGTCCGTGTCCTCATCACTATGGACCGTGATTGCTGTTTCTGGCGAGGATAACCGGTCCAGACCATCTTCAGTGCCGATGCCTGAAGGTGAAGTCTGGCTATAGTGATCATCAAGAACCGTCTGCTGAAAGGGATGGACTGTTTCGAACAATTTGGCTGCAGGGCCTTGAGGTGTCCTCATCACACGTAATTCAAGGAAAGGGTAGCTATCCCCAGTATTGACAGGATGCGAAAAGTGGTCCATGGTTGCAACGAAGATGTAAAAGAGCAAGAGGATAACGAGGACAAGTGCGGTAGTGGCTATCCAAAGTACAGACACAGAAGAGAGAAAAATAACAGAAACTTGAGGGGGCAAGGAGGTATCATGTTGAATACAAGGTCGAAGAAAAGTGAATACAGCAGACAATGAATAGACATCAATATGACTGAAAAGGCAGAGTATTCACATTGCCATCCATTCACCACCTTCTTCATCACTCTTTTCTGCGCTGTTAGGATGTAAAACCGGGAGAAAGCAGACAAGAAGCAGATCATGTGTGGCCTTCAATCAATAAAAAGCCCGTATTAATTGTTTACAGAAACACAGGGTCAAGAAAAAAAAATCTGAACCAGGAGCATCCCAGGCAGGGGAGCTCCATATCAATCCTGTTTGGCAATCCTTATCGGACTGCTGCTTGGAAAATACCAGAGGACATTTATACCGGGTAACCTCGGGCACAGAAACGGACAAAGAGGTGGCTCCAGAAATATGCCAGAGAGACAATCGAGACTGTAGTGGTGATGAATAGGGGCTTACCTGCTGGATCTCCTGCCGGTACTTCGGAGAGCGTTCAGTCATGGTGACAGCGTTCGGAAGCAATAATCTGACACAACTCCTTCAAAATCCTCTACCTCTAATAATTATAATCAAAAGAATATAGTACGAAAAGAGTGACAGAACAAATGGCGTTCTCTAGAAGCATGAGACTTGACGCGATCGTGGAGGGTTGCCATGGACGTCGAAGGATGTCGGATCTTCGTTGATCCGTTACCGAGCTCCCGCCGCATTTGGCGGGGTCGAAGCTATGAAATTATTCTGTTCGGACAACCAAGTTTAAAGTCACAGAAAAGTTGTCTCAGTCCCTTCAAGATGCTCTATCTCGTGGGTTTGGGTCTCGCTGATGAGACCGACATTACTGTACGTGGGCTGGAGGTGGTCAAGAAGGCCGAAAGAGTCTACCTTGAAGCGTACACGAGCATTCTACTCGTGGACAAGGAAAAACTAGTGAGTTCCCCAACTTCTTGGGCACGCTACTCTCTTCACTATTTTCGCTTGCTAAAGAATGTCCTGGTTCATCAGTAGGAAGCTTTCTATGGACGCCCTGTCATTGTAGCAGACCGAGAGTTGGTCGAGAGTGGGAGCGATGAGATTCTCCAGGGAGCCGACAAAACGGATGTGGCATTCCTTGTTGTCGGTGATCCATTCGGGTACGTGAATGATTATCGGAATAGCTTTAATATAGGTTGCGATGCTGATTAGCTTCTCAAGTGCCACCACCCACACGGACCTAGTCCTTCGGGCCCGCGAATTGGGCATTCCCACAAAGACCGTTCCCAATGCATCAATAATGTCGGCCATTGGCTGCACTGGCCTGCAGCTCTATAACTTCGGCCAGACTGTGAGCATGGTGTTTTTCACCGAAACGTGGAAACCGTCGTCCTTCTACGACAAGGTCAAGGAGAATGTTCAGTTGGGCCTACACACTCTCGTGCTGTTGGATATCAAGGTCAAGGAACAGTCGCTAGAGAACTTGGCGAGGGGAAGAAAGATATTCGAGCCGCCGAGGTACATGACTGTTGCACAATGTGCGAGTCAGATGTTGGAGACGGAGGAGGAGCGTAAGGAGGGTGTGTATGGGCCCGATAGCCTCGCCGTAGGAGCTGCAAGAGTAGGCGCTGCAAACCAGAAGCTAGTTGCTGGTACTCTGAAGGAGCTGACGGAGGTGGACATGGGGCCGCCACTGCACAGCTTGGTACTGCTTGGAAGGAGAACACATGACCTGGAGAGAGATTATATCAGAGAGTTCGCTGTGGACCAGGCGACCTTTGACGCCAGTTGGAAGAAGGGGTACGGTGCAACTTCCTAAGTCTGTGTCGGGCCGTGCTCGTCCTTTCTTTGGCATCATCGGTAAATTAATATTCACGTTTGATTGTGGCCATATGGGCCAACATTTTCATTCTGTGATACTATTCCGAAGAGGTTGTGCCTCGTACGGCAGATTTTGTACAGCACGTGACAGCGCGTCGGACGAAACAGCAACGCTCGAAGCTTCAGAAAAGTGATCAATCACCCTGCATGGGGCTTCTCCGTACAGCCTTGCGTTAGTCAGAATTAGAACAATCGGGTCTCTCCCCTATGCCAGCTTTCCTGGGGACTTCAATGGCTGATGTCTTGTTTTGTGGCAATTTCAAAGTATGAGAATTGGTCGTTCCTAAACACCGCTGCTTCAACACGCGATCTTCATTCGTGAACTTCTAAGCGGGAGCCGTTCAGCTAACTCCAGCTCTTCCGGCTCAAGTCTTGAGGACGACTAATCTGACCCAGCTCCCGTACTGAGTAAGAATGCCGGTCTACCTCGTCCACGGCTTTCGTTGGCCACGGGTTGGCCTAAGCGGCATCCGGGTCTTCATCGTCATTCACAACCTCGAGGATGCGGCTGCGGAGTACCTCCAAAATCCAACCTCATCGCGCCTAGTCATCGACGCTTTCAAAAAGGTGGCACCAGAAGCAATGGCGCGCCTTCCCGACCTACGACTCATCGAGCAGTATGATCCTGAGGATCTCAGCGACGCTGCTGTCAGCCAGCCCTACGCATATGTCGCGGGGAAGGTGCTCACGCTGCCAGAAAATGGCATCGGATTCGATGTTGATGAGCTCAAAAACCAGCATTCAGAGCTCTCAAGCGCGCTGGAAGACCTTAGAGACAAAGTCGCACCAGACGAGAAGGTCGGGTGGTGGGTCGTTTACAATGGGGATCCCGAGAGAAGATACCCCGGCATGGACGAGGAATACTCAGACGATGAGTCTATTGGGGTTGAATCGGAGGGCGCTGAGCCATCGGAAGAACCGAAGGTAAGCTTCTGCTGAGCGAAGGGTGATTACTGCAAATGGATCGCTAAATAATAGCAGGAACAGGGTCCGAAGAAGTCAGAAAAGTGGAAAAGATTGTTTGGGAAGAGAGCTTAGGCTTCTTTGTTCTTGCGACAGATGAATGACGATGTTCAAAGTATATTTTGTTTTTTTTGGTATTTATTCACATTTCTGTGGATAATTATCCTCATTATGACCATCATCAAAAGGAAACATCTCACATCATGCGAGTTGAGGGGCTGCATGTCGAAAATATCTCCCCTATCTTGAAACTAATTTGTCGCGTTGACTGCTCTAATGTTAATACTTAGTGTGCATGGGTCAAGATAGCTTTTTTGGCTCATTGTTTGTGTCGGGAGGTCTTGAGTTTGATGTATACAAGTGCTCAGTTGATAGGCTACCCATTCGAATGAAGCTTCGAGTCAAAAACACGTGCCATCGACTGGTGTTCGTATGCTTGAGATAACAGCGTGACTTCCCTCGTCTAGAAAATATATTTAATACAGCAGAAGTGTCTTTAAAAGCAACATTTCAACAAGAACCTTTGCTGTACCTCATACAATCTGCTGTGTACCTTTGCCAAGCGGCAGCTGATCCTAGGAATAAGGCGGTGAGTCGCGGCAATATTACAATCAGGGCCATCCGCCGCGAAGCTGCATCGGAGTTAGGAGGAAGGCAAAGCTTTAGAACTACAATTCTATCAACTGCTGTCCGGACCGGAAGCTCCCCGGCTTACACGGATCTTCCGACAGGATGGTGCTCTCTTTTATTCTGATACAGAATCGCCAGTGAGTGCGAGCCTAGACCGTTCGGCCTCTGCGCTGCTCACGGAGGACTAATTCCTGAACAGGGGTAAGACGCGCCTGGCGAAGTGGTACGCTCCTTACAATGTGAGTATGCATAAATGCAATTACCCCAAGTGAATCAGAGCTGACAAGACTCATTTGCAGGATGACGAGAAAGTGAAGCTAAAAGGCGAGGTCAGCCATCCCGTTCCTCCTGTCATACTTCCTGTCCCCGATCTGGTCTCCTCTCTACCTCAGTCGACCGCTTCAAACGATTAACGATCCTCCAGGTTCACCGCCTCGTTGCACCCAGAGATCAAAAGTATCAGTCCAACTTTGTTGAGTTCAAGCGCAGCACCAAGATCGTGTATCGGCGGTATGCGGGGCTCTTCTTTTGCGTATGCGTGGATGCGAACGACAACGAGTTGGCATATCTCGAAGCAATACATTTCTTCGTAGAAGTGCTGGACCAGTTTTTTGGAAACGTGTGTGAGCTGGATCTGGTCTTTAATTTCTACAAGGTACGTAGTTATAGGCTGTCCGCCTGGGATAGCGTGCTCGCGTGGGCGTGAACCATACGTGGAAGCTGGATGGACATGATTGAGGAGATCCAGGGGCTAATGCTGTGAGCTTCGTTATCCACAGGTCTATGCGATCCTAGATGAGGTCTTCCTTGCAGGCGAGATTGAAGAGACCAGCAAGCAGGTCGTCTTGACGAGACTGGAACACCTGGACAAGCTCGAGTGATCTCTTGATGGGATTGCGACCAGTAACATTGTCAGGTTCTACAGAGCATTCTCACTTCTGCCGCTTCATTACGGTTGTGTATATTATCCCAGTGTAATTTATCACTGTCTGGAGTTGGGGCTTCTTTTTCCTATTACCGTGACATCATCTCGAGCGTCGTTGGCGGTATTATCGCAGAGATCAGGGACTCGGATTGATCTTTCTATCAACTTTAATGTTATCCTTTTCTGCAGTCTGTGTTATTCGATACTGTAAACAGAGAGCCATTATTGACTTGACAAGTCTGTCAATTACTTATTACATACAGCTTCAGGACTTGGCTGGTGGTATCAATGAATTGAACGAGGTTCTGCCAAGAGCCGAAGGTTATTTCACGCCTCCCATAAGACGTAAGGATCTCCTATCAAAATGACAGGGAAGAATCAGAACGCAAAGCCTGATAGGATAGAGATAGGCACATTAAGCTAAAATAAGGTAGACTGCTAAATTCTAGGACAAAAGAGGCCCATAATACTCTGTATGGTGATGGTTATGGCCAGTTTGCTGGATATGGTGGGCTGCGATTTGCCGGAACGGAAGTAGCGGCGATGATGTGATCGAGCTCACAATTCAAGTCACGAATGGCGCGAGTCCGCCATAACGATACCGACATCATTTAAAAGCCGAGGAGTGCCACAGCTCAAAGCTGGTCCTGACTCAGAATTTGCTACGACTTTTGATGGTGTTTCTTCTACAAGAAACTTCCACTTTCCTACGTGAGAGCAAGATCTCATGCGACCAGCATGCAGATGGCATCATTGGCATGTGACTCGACCATATCACTTATCGATACGATGCAAGGAGATGGATGAAGGATTACCCTGATTTGTCCAGCAGACTACGAGATCTTCGACAAGTCGAGATGTGTCTCAATGGGGCGACGATGTTGCAGAATTTCGAAATTACTATCGACGGGTTACGAGCTTCCGACTTCGCAGAGTCGTACCCGTCTCGAGTTTACTGACCGGAATCATGAATGCTGAAAGACGGCACGATTACACCGTTACATACACACCGCACGTTCGAGCCTTGAGGGACACAAGGGAGGGACGGAGCTCCCGATGGGCGGTGGGCGGATTCTAGAAGAGCGCTGATGGCGGGATAGGATCCTTTGCGCGGTTTGCTTCCTGATCAGCGGTGGGCGCCAAGACCTGCCAAGACTCGAGTCTTTCAAGATAATCGCGATCGACTGGCGGGTTGGCCAGACCCTGGAACCTTTCATATCTTTCGATTCGAGACCAAGTCGCCAGAGGAAATGACGGTCCGCGGGCGGGATAGGGAAGGCTGGGAAGCAAGCAGAAGATGCCACTTGTGCTCCGCTACCCACTGCAATAACCCTGGAGGTTAGGATCCCTGAGTCCCACGGGATACACAGGTGCTTCTGCAGCGGAAGACTTGCAGATTGCCAGCTTTTCTGGCGAAACCGCCAGTTGAGGAGAAAATGAGGGTGCCAAAGGGCATGTTACAGAGAAACGATGTGATATATACACGGGAACAACAGGAGGGTGAGAGTCACAGCCACGATGGTGCGAGTCCCTGAGGGCATTGTTTGCCCTTCGGAGTCCGCCTCGTGTTGTTCTACTGCGAGTGTCCGGAGCGTCGTCTGTCTCAACTCGCGTCCGATCAAAAAGGGGCCCGGGCCTACGGGTCCAGGGTCCGGTCCCGCTCGACGTCAGCCGTTTCAAGCTGAAGCTTGTCTCCGCCGCGCCTCCGTCCGCCAGCCAATCAGCGTCGGTCTCTGCCGCTGGCCGCAAGGAGGACGTACCTGTTTTATTGATCGTCGCTCTCCACAGCCGTCCATCACAACAAAGGGTACGCGGCCTTTCTGGTGGAATGGCCCTAAGTGCGGCCGGGCATAGTCGTCAAGAATGGTCCACGCGGCCTGCTATGCTGGCTTTCGATTGGATTCTTGGATGATGCTTCCACGGTTAGTATCGACTCTCCCCTTTAGCACCCCCCAACTGCTGCTGACCTCGCTGGCTTTCGTCCTCAGCCCTTGGTAGGGCCCCTGATAATCATTCCCTGCTGCGTCTGGCTGTGCGTGACGTTTTGCCAAGAATATCAATTCTTTTTCCCGGTGGTGGAAAGCCCCCGCTACGATGATCGGAGTTCGTGCTTCCTCCTGGAATGGCTATGGCGGTTGCCACCCTTGTTATCGGAGTCGAATAATGCTACGTAACTTGTATAGGACGTTACAGTACTTATGTATGCAGTTCTTTTCAGGGAGCTGCCTTGTAGTTCTTCATCTTCTGCCCATCCTCTTTATACACTTACACCACGCCAGTCTTTCCCTTCCCAGAAGACTATTCTGTGCTATATACTCTCATTCTCTAATTCAATTTATTCCAAATCGTATTCTGTGTACACATATACATATACATCTTAGTTCTTTGGATTTTTCGTGTTCACAATGTCTTTAATGTACGCCGACAGCCTTACGCCCCAGCCATGGACGGATATCTTCACAGACGACACCTGCATTGACAGGCGGAAGTGCCACCGGACTGTGCCTATGAAGGTCCTCGCCCTCGGAGTTGGAAGAACAGGAACTGCCTGTATGTCTTTGGATACGGACCAAGCTTCTCATCGGTTCCCGTGTTGCTAACAATTGGATCAGCTCTCCGTGAGGCCCTTCAGAGACTCGGATATGTCAACACCTACCACATGATGTGCGCGAGCGTTGAGAACCCTCCCGATTGTCTGATGTGGCACGATGCCTTGCGAGCCAAGTACGATGGAGTGGGCGAGTTCGGCAGGAAGGAATGGGACCAGCTTCTGGGACACTGCCAGGTACAACAAACTTTGCTTCTATGGAGCGCCAAAAAGCAATTGCTGACGAAATCTGCGTACAGGCAGTCTGTGACTGGCCAGCCTGCGCTTTTGCAAAGGAGCTCATTGAGGCATACCCAAATGCGAAGGTTATTCTCACCACGCGAGACGTGGACTCTTGGCATGCGTACGGTATTCCCTGGGTAGTTAGTTACTGGGCATTCTAACTGTGACTCAACAGGTCCGTGATGAAGACCGTCTACTGGCGTGTGAGCGACCCTGAGCACCGCTTCGTCTCGCACTTCAGCTGGGCCGCCAGCATGTACTACCCTATGCTGAAGAAGTTTTTCGAGACTTTCTTCCGTGGAGATTTCCCCAACAAGGGCAAGCAGGTGTATCTGGAGCACGTCGAAGAGGTCCGCAGACTGGTTCCGCCAGAGAGGCTGCTCGAGTACAAGATCAGTGATGGATGGGGCCCGCTGTGCGAGTTCCTTGGCGAGGAGGTGCCGGACACGCCATTCCCTCGTGGAAATGACATGGCCGACTTCTACACTCGGTGCAGGACCCGGAACAGACGGCAGATGATGAACGCAGCCCTGCACGCTGTCACTATGGGAGGGGCGTTCTTGGCTGTTGGAGCTGCTGCGGCTTTTGCATTCAAGCGCTTCGTCCGCTGAATCCCTGCATGCTGGGCGACTTTTTAGTGCCCCCATGGTTCATCAGGAAGTGCGCAGGCGCCAATGATCAGCCATGATGTTTCTTTCTTTCTCTCGGGCTTTCAATCGCTTGGCTCTCTTTTTATTTGTTCTGCGTCTACTTACTAGCCCCTCCAGGCACTACAGAAGCTGTAATAATGCTGTCTATTTCGTGTTTTCTGTTACATTTTTTGAGAAGCCAAGAAACCGTTGAGGGATCTTGGGAAGACTTGGGCATGTTCGATGTGTAATGGCGTTTGATGGGTTCATGTGGGGAAATCTGTCCTGTCTGACTAGATACTTTCCCAAACCTTTGACACGGAATAATAGAAATTGTCTGTTCTGTATCCACTCGCATACTCCTACTGCATATGGATGAGCGTGAAGTGTTGGTGGGCTAAATTTATCCGTCCATCTCGGAAGGACCCCGTGCTTGGGCCTTGAGCGCTTTCGCTTTGTTTTCTGGACGCAAGCCTACAAGTTTTCCGTATCCCATCGGTTGTTCACAATCTGCAGGTGGACGCAGGGTGGGGGTCCCCTTTCGTTCAGAAAGCATCTTGGCACGAAGTGACGCCAAGCGACGGTCAAGAATCGAGATATCAAGATGTTCATGATAATCGAGGGGTCAAAGCTGTCCGTTCGCGCTGAAATTTCAGTCCATCTTGTGACAGATCCCGGCTAATCTACAAGTCTTTCTTTTTCCTGCTACAAGACTTACACGTCTTCCAGTATACAGTACGCGTTGTATGTAGAAGAACTGCCCAAAGGCCAGAAAGTGACCGCGAAGACGATTTCTTAGGCTCAAACACGCGACGTCAGCACGTGGCGTTATCGCTGGATATCGCATAACAAGGCGTCGTAAGATCTATACGTAAACGATCTGGCTAGATGCAGGTGGCTAACCGGCAAGCTAGCAGGAGAATATCTCGAAGCAGCTTTCTTGAAGGATATAGGTCTGTGGAGATTCTAACCTTACGAAAAAAAAAGGTTCTGCATGCGA
The DNA here is from genome assembly GCF_041956765.1 of Thermoascus crustaceus. Lineage (NCBI taxonomy): Eukaryota > Fungi > Ascomycota > Eurotiomycetes > Eurotiales > Thermoascaceae > Thermoascus > Thermoascus crustaceus. Next base: position 1,069,874 of record NW_027192533.1, on the reverse strand, counting down.
GCAGGGAACCTCACGGCTTTTCCATGGTCGAAGGCGCGCTACAGTGTAGAATTGAATTGGAGTATGGATTCCTGGAATCGGAGATTGTGGCCAGAAATCGGCGGGTCGGCAGCTTGCGTGGACCCTGGGCCGGCGCTCGTGGTGGAAACGGCCGCTTGTTGCTTGGCCCTAAGCGACGGCGAGTCTAGGCACACGGTTCGTTTCGCTGGTCCGTAATTACGGTGACAGGCTAATACGACCGTCTGGCCTTGGTGTATCTCCCTGTATCCTTGTGTCGAGCCTCCAGATCGGAGTCAAAAGAGACCGACTGGACCTCGTTCTCCTATCCGTCGTCCTTCTAGCTAACTTAATCCTGCGATCAAGCATTCCGTCCTTTGCTGACCCCTCCGTTCGCTTTGTCTTCCTTGGTCTGTGACCGACAATGGAAGACTAGCCTAGTCTGGGAAGCTGGATCCTGCTTCGTCCTCTCCTTTCTCCCTTATCCTGTCTCCTGGCTGGTCGACTGTGCAGCTATCTCCCTCATTCGTATCATTCCTGTCGGAGCGCGCGTCGTCGACTCGTGGCCTTCACCCCACCATCCTTGCGGGCCTCCCGTCTCGCGAAGAGCCGTTTGGGCTTCCGTCTTTACTATCTACGACTTCGCCCGCGGAGACTAAAGGGCATGACACACTGCGGGGAGTAGGGTATTGTGCTCTCTCCTAGGTGTCTGCCGTCTACGCCGTTGATCAGCGTCTATTTTACATCATTGCTACCGAATCCGTTCTCTTTTCTTTGTTTCTCTTTTGACTTTTCTTTTTTTTTTGCGACGACCTTTCCCGTTCCTTTCTGGAAATTTTCTGGAATCTTGTCTTTTTTTAGAGTTATGTGAAGGATCCATGGTCGTCAATACTAGCGGCTTCCTTGGGATGTCCGCGCCTCCGGTCAAATCCCGATTGATGTCCTCTTGTCTGATTTTCTTGCTGCTTGCCTGCATCAATGGAGTCGCCGGCGCGGATAACTTCACGAACCCGATCGCGGTGTACAAATCGGTACGTTATCGAAAGTCGCTTACAGACCGTAACTCGGCTTTGCAGCTGTGGTGTAGCAAAATGGTAGGACGTGCTAACATTCGGGCGTATTGTAGAGGCCGGACCTTTACCCCCCTATTCTCACGTTAGAGCTGAGCGATAAGGAAAGGCTCAGCCCCGGATACATCTTCGTAGGTCCATATGAAGCTGATAATCCGGGACCATATATATACGATAATGAAGGGGTAAGAGAGAATTTCCCCATTCCATAATGCCTAGATTGCGCTGACTTCACCGTGTAGAACCTGGTATGGAGTGGCTGGGGGTCCTCGGGCCCGGGAAATGTCCATGGAATGCACGTGTGCAAGTATAAAGGTGCGAACCACCTCTGTTTCTTCCAGGGCAATCAGCAGAAAGGTTACTGTAGAGGCCATGGTGTCATAATGGACAATCAATATCGCATTGTCCAGTCGGTGCAGGCCGGGGGCGGAATGTCGTCGAGCGATATGCATGAGTTCATGCCCATCAACGACGGCAAGACCGCTCTCATGACAATCTACCAGCAGCGGCAGTATGATATGAGCCCATGGAACATCAAAACGGGCGTAGGATGGATCATGGAAAGTATCTTCCAGGAAGTGGAGGTTGAAACGAGTAAAGTACTCTTCGAGTGGAGGTCGCTCGACCACGTCCATCCAACTGTCAGTTACACGCTACCTGCGACGACGGATACCTCTGGCGACGGACTGAGCCCTCACTCTCCTTGGGATTACTTCCACATCAACTCCATCGACAAGAATGCGGACGGTGACTACCTGATATCGTCGCGACACACGTGCGCCATTTACAAGATCTCGGGTAAGGACGGGTCGATTATCTGGCGCCTACACGGTGCCAACCCGTCGTTCAGGAACATCAATTTCAGCTTCTCCCAACAACACGACGCACGGTGGATTTCTGAAAACGCGACACATACCGTCCTATCCCTCTACAACAACGGCTACAACGGTTTCAACAAAACCCATGAGTATTCGTCCGGTATGATTATCGTCATCGATCACGTGGAGATGACGGCCACTCAGATCAGGGAGTACGCACCGCCAGGGAAGTTTATGTCCAGCTCCAGCCAGGGAAACCTGCAACTTCTTCCGAACAAGAATGTCTTCATGGGCTGGGGGAACAATGCCTTTATTTCGGAACATGACGAGAATGGCGAGCTTCTCCTCTGGGGATACATTGCCAAGGAAGGGACGATGAATTACCGCGCGCAAAAGTTCGAGTGGGATGCGGATCCAACAGATGTCCCTGCGCTGTGGACGTATTCCAAAGCGACAGACAGAGAGTCTCAGACGAGCTTCTATGTCAGTTGGAATGGTGCGACGAGAGTAAAGAAGTGGAGGTTCTATGGTGCTAAGGAACAGGAGGGACCGTTTCGTGAGCTAGCTGTGGTCGACAAGGTCGGGTTCGAAACGGCTTACACCAACCCGGACTATTATCCCTGGGCTTATGTTGAGGCGCTCGATGCCAACGAAAAGGTGTTGAGAAGGTCCACGACCAAGTACACCTTTGTACCATCTCCTGAGTTAAGCAGTTGGTGCGCAGACACATTCTGCGACAATGCCCCTGCATTTGGCTATCCAGGTGAGATAGCACCAGAACCTGAGTTTCCGCCTCCTATCCCTCCGGAAGAACAACCTCCACCAGTCGAGCCTCCTCCTCCTCCTCCCGAAGGAGAGCCTACGTCGGTAGAAGGGCCTCCCCCAATAGAGCCTTCGCCAGAGCAAGTATCTCCGTCGGGAGAAGAACCTCCACCAGGAGACAGGCCGCCGATAGAAAATCTCCCTCCCGAATCCCCGGATAACGTGGATTTGGGGCAAGCGGTGCCTCCAGAGAGCCCAGCCCCACAGAACGAGCCGCAGGGTTCCTCCCCGGAAGTGCCCCCAGCAGACACCGGAGGATCTTCTCCAGGAGCGCAACAGGACCAGGCCGACTCTGGCTGGGTCCCTGTTGAGGAGCTTCCCGACGAAGAGCCTGGGAAGGACTCACCGGATGGATCAACGACCGCGTCTAGTGACGGCAACAACGGCAACGAAGAACAAGAACAAGAACAAGAAAGCACTGACTTCTTGACGTTCTTAGATCAGCCCTGGATTCTCACAACGGTGGGAGTCGGCGGAGGGCTCATCGTCGCTTTCCTCTTGCTCCGCTACTGCCATCCCGAACGGCGATACGGCCGTGCCATGCAAGACGAATCATCAGACCCCCTCGACGACGAGACATATGAGCGAAAGCCATCTGTGCAGTCATCCGCGATGCCATGGTGGAATTGGAGACGGTGGACCGTCCGAGAGCGGCACTCACAGAGATATTTCCCTTTAGCGGACCGTAGTCCCGAAGCGGGTGATGGTCCTTAAAATACGGCATATACGACGTTCTTTTTGCAGAAGTGAGAAGGTTAGAAAAGGAGATATATCTGATCTGTGTGCTTTGCATATATTTCTTGGCATTTGTCGCGGCGTTCTAAGCTTGGCATCTTCCTGTGTCATACACGTGGGATGGATATACTTTTCCCATTTGAGTCTTGGATATTCTTAGATACCCGTCGTGCAATGAGGCCAATGGGTCCGATTCGCCGCTGTGCGCTGTGGCTGGATACTTTTTCTCATGTATTATACTTGGATACATATATACATTCTACCTGTCATTGTAACCTTCAGATGAGCCCTTTTGGATAAGGAATACATCCTTGACCCTCTTGTTGTCAAGGCGATGGCAAAGGCGTGACCAGATGATACGGATGGAAAGATACAGGGCGCGGTCACGGTACGTGACGAACGTTACACGCACATTACCGGAACAGGGGCAGCCAGGACAAGCTTTTCCGGTGGATTCATCTTGCCCCGGCGTCGTCAATCGTCTACGCCTGCGACCGAGTCCGCCATGTTAATAGTACTAAGTACAGAGTCCTCGATCGTATTTGAATCATGGATCTCGATCAAAACGGCGACGTACGCGCTACTATACCCTGTCTACCACAGGGACACGACTGCAACAGGGACGAAACACCAGGGACGGTGGAGACGACAGGGCCGGGAAAGGGGCCCTGCATCTGCAGACTGCAGCTCAACAGCCACCGTTGATGAGGCGTCGGGGCATGTTCTCTCCGTGCTACTCCGTCTTTCCGGACCTCGAATGAAACGAAATTTAGCAAAAGCACCAAGACTCATCGATTGGGGCCGTTTGGATGATGACGACTTGCCAAGACTCCGGTCATCTCTGCAGCTTTTCTCGGCCTCTTTTTTTTTCTCGCCAGAGGGACGGCAAGCGTGGTTCTGGAACAAACCGCGTCATAGCAGCTTCAAAGGGCTTCTCGAAGAACGCTGGACCGCACAGACGCATCTCGCTTCTCCACACTTCTGGCTTTATTGGCAGTGGATATGGCGGCAGGACCCGCGGCCGCGTGGAGGAGGCTGCGCAAGCCTTGCCGTCTCGTCGGATCAGTCGCTGCTGATCAGCCTGGCATGCCCGCAAAATCCGGCTCCTGACGTCCCGTCTGGTCGATACACACGCTCTCCTGCTGTGTGATGGACGCTGCAACGTTATTATCAGTGAACCCGTAGATGGAGCAGCCAAGAATCGCCCCGTGTGTAATACAATGGAACCTTTGAGATCGTACCTTGGGGCCAGGGCGAGCAAGGACCATATGGCGAAAAGTTAGGTAGATACCCAGAACAGAAGGGAAAGGAAATCACGGCCCTACATACCGCGCCCCCCTCCTCAGATTATTTCGATCTCTCGATCTGAAAGCCCTTTGTACTCCACCCGTACACAGAAAAGTTCTCCCTACGACGTGGTATATCTTGGGTTACTTTTCCGCTATCCAGCCTGTTCTCCGTTTGGTCTGGTCCATCTCACTGCCAGGTCACTGCGTACGGAGAAATCGTCGTTCTGATACTGGGGTAGACTTCGGTTTGCGGTTGAACCTCTGGGCCTATCCAAGCTATCTTCTCTCGCTGCCGCCACAGAGATTGCAAGACAAGTGGATCTGTTTCCAGGACAACATTGGCTCTCAGATTTCGTGGCTTGCTGTCACTTGCTCTCTGCTCCCAGCCCACCTTGCATCCCGGATCTGTCCTGCCACAGTACATGCGACAGTTTTGGCCGTCAGTCTCGCATTCCACTGACGTATCCCTCTTAGCTTTTTCCGACGACAGACCTCTCACGCCTACCGTCACCATAGGCGGGGTTCACGCGTATCCCTCGACAAGTGTTTGGATGATATGAGCGCTTAGCCCCCCATGTCTGACCCAAGGTCTACATCCGACAATGCTCGTCATAACCGGACCACGTCTTGGAGCACCGCCCGCCAAATGCGAATAAACAACAGCGAGCCGCAGCGGACGCCGGTCAGACGTCGCGAGTCCGTCGCCTCCCAGCACAGCGTCTCCGAGAATACTCCCGCCCTGCCCCCGGTATCGAGGAAGTCGGTAGAATGGCGACAATCTCACCACACCCGCACCGTGTCCCAGTCCCAGGCCAACGTCCAGGCGCTACAGGAACAGGAACTGCCCGCCCAGATGCCGCCACCATCCAACAAGCCTGCTCGTGTAACATGGATGTCTCTGCCCCGGAAAGGGCAGCTCGCGCTGCTCGGGCTGTGCCGTGTATTTGATTTCCTACAGATTGCGTCCTTGCAGGCGTACATGTTCTATCAGCTCAAGTCCTTCGACGAGAACCTCTCCGATTCGGATGTCTCTACGCAAGCCGGTATCCTCCAGGGTGCGTTCACAGCAGCGCAGTTTGCAACGGCCATCCCATGGGGCAGAGTCGCGGATGCGAAATGGGGAGGAAGGAAATTTGTTTTACTCGTCGGGCTGATCGGGACGGCGATATCGTGTCTTGGGGTCGCGTTCGCAACGTCGTTCGCGCAGGCGGTTTTCTGGCGGTCGTTTGGAGGTGCCATCAACGGCACCGTGGGTATCATCCGGACCATGATTGCGGAGAACGTCAAGGAGAAGAAATATCACTCCCGGGCGTTTCTGATCCTGCCCATCGGTTTCAATATCGCTTCTCTGTTTGGACCAGGTAAGCACACCAGCAACGATTACCTGGTATGTGAGGAGCAATCGAGCGTTCTGACTTGATCTACTGGGCAGTTATGGGTGGTATGCTTGCGGATCCCGTGAAGAGCTATCCAAGACTGTTTGGAGAAAACTCGCCCTTCGGAGGAGCTACCGGGGTGCAGTGGCTGATGAGATACCCCTACGCGCTGCCAATGTTGATGAACTGCATCTTCCTGTCCTTCTGTGCCGTGTTGGTCGCAATCGGCCTGGAAGAGGTATGTCTTGTTTTACCAGAATCTCGTCTACTTGGCTTACGCTGACCTTAATTGCAGACGTTGGAAGCTTGTAAGGGCAAGCCTGGACTTGGAGCGTTCGTCGTGAGACTGTTCTTCCGCGGAGTGCAGGCCGTCGTTCCGCGAAACTCCCATCTCTACTCCAAACTCCCATTCCAGGACCACGAGGAAGAGAGTCTGCTCTCGCAACAGCAGCTGGATCCTACAGAGAGCTACGAGCTCGAGGAGAAGGCGACGAAACCTGCGCCAAAGGCCAACGTTTTGCCCTTCCGCAGAATCTGGACAAAGAATGTCTTGTGTACGCTTCTGGCACAGGCTTTCTTCGACTTTCAGATGGGGTAGGCGTCATCACATCCGCTCGAGCATGGGAACGAGACTGACAAGACTCTAGGGCATTCAACAACCTCTGGCTACTTTTCCTGTCTACACCTCGCTATGACCCGAACGACCCATCTGCCCCGCCGCAGAAATTGCCTTTCATCTTCACCGGAGGACTGGGTATGCTTCCACAGAGTGTCGGTTTCGCGACCTCCATCCTCGGAATCATCGGCATGGCCCTCCAATTCACCATCTATCCTACGATCAACGGCCGTCTCGGCACCGCGAAGAGCTACCAGTACTTCCTCTCCCTCTTCCCCCTGGCGTACGGTTTCGCGCCGTACCTCTCCCTCGCTCCGTCTTCGGCTCCACCTCCAGCGCAAGCGACAGGCATATGGGTCTGGCTTTCCATCATCGTCGTGCTCTTCCTTCAGGTGACGGCAAGAACGTTCACCCTACCTACATCCATCATCCTCCTGAACAACTGCTCGCCGCACCCGTCCGTGCTTGGCACGATCCACGGCATCGGACAGTCCGTCTCCTCGGCCTTCCGGACCGTCGGACCTATTTTCTCCGGATCCTGGTACGGATATGGACTCGATATTGGCGTGGTCGGGTTCGCCTGGTGGTTGATTGCCCTCGTTTCCGTGTTTGGGTGCGTTGCCGCCATCTTCGTGTACGAGGGTTCTGGGCATGAGATCATCCTTCCTGGCGAGGAGGAAGAGGAAGAGCACCATTAGAGTGGAGAGCTTTTCTCCGGTCGGTTGAACGGAGATGTTGTTCAATCTCTAATTTTATTGCACCTGAATTTTCTTTACTTAAAGTCTTAGGGATGTTACAGTACGGAGCCCATACAAGACACACGAGATATTCTTCTCTTTGCTTTTGTTTTGATCTGATTGATTTGATGCATGCATCAGCGGGATGGTGCCTTTTTTTTTCTTGCAATTTCTATTTATTCATTGTTTTTGTTTGTGCCACTATTTCTCTTCTAATGTTATGACAGGGTCTCCAGGAAAAGAAAAACACTGAAAGTGCATACAGGCGTTTATCGGGTGTCTTGGTTCTGCTTTGTTTGTGTGTCTGTTTGTCTGTCTCGATCGTCCATGCTATTTATTTTATTTCTCCGTCTGTCGATCGATCTATGTATTTACCTCAGTTCCGCTGTTGCTTGCTCGCTTCGGTTGTTCTTATCTGGTCTGGCGACCGGACGTTGGTGTATGCATTTATGTACTGTATATACCATGCTATATATACCATTATATGTATACTTAGGTATCTACTGAGTGTTCCATTATTCTTATATCCTATATACCTGAATATGCATCTACCTATCTATCTGCGTGAAGTGACACCGTACCTAAACATCCTAAAAACTAACACAGTAAACTAAACCCACCGCATAGGCACAAGTTAAGGCTCTCGAATTGCATCTCAATTCTCGAAAAGGAAAAGAAAGGTATTTATTCATGTCCTTTGTACTGTATTGTATGCATATTACATCGCCGACGATCAAATGCGTCTATCGCAGATGCGTAGAAAGAAAGAAAGAAGAAACTGGAGAGACAGACAGAGAGAAAATATCATCTCCCGTGATCCGGATCCAATCCAATCCAGAACGGTTCTCTATTCACCTCATGATGATAATGATAATAATAATCATCATCACCGCTTCAGCGCCGCAAACCGCCTCGCCAGCTCGTCCATCTCAGGGATCTTCTTTGGAGCCGGGGTCGGAGCTACACTCGACTTGGTCTCTTGGCTCTCTTCTCTATCAGCTGTTGCGGTATCCGCACTGCCAGGGATCTTCACCCTCGGATTCGGATTGTCGCTCCTAGGACCCGGCGGCGCTACACTGACGGGACTCCGCCCCGAGGCATCATGAGGGCCGATATCCCGCGGTGGGGTAGCTTTGCTCAGGGCCTCCGTGGCATCTGAAGTCCGTGTCATGGACTTGGACTTGGGCTGCGGCGTCAACGGGAGGCCATCATCACCGTCATCACCATCATCATTAACGCCATGCCCGTGGAAATCATCATATCCAGGTGGCGGGGCATCCAACAACTCCGGCACCTCGACCTCATCCGCCGTCCTCCGTTTCTGCAATTCCAGCTGCTCCTGCTGTTCATCATACTCCTCCTTCGGCCACGCGACCCCATACGCCTTCGCGATCTCCCGGAGATAACTCTCGACGAGCTCCTTCGACGGCGGACGGACCTTCAGTCCCTTCACAAGCCGCTCGGGGACCTTGATCGTGGTTTTGTTGTCCTGCGCCAGGGCGGCGAAATCTTTCCCCCACCGCTCGATCAGGAGCGCGCGGAGGGTCGTCAGTTCGCGTACTTCGCGGGGGAAGCGGGGCCAGGCGTAGAAGATTGCCGCGGCGGCTTCGTCGAGGCCGGGGTCGATGTAGCTGTCTTCTTCTTCGTCATTATCGCCCTCTCCAGGAGGGGTAGTGGTAGTAATTGTTGTAGTAGTCGTAGATGGTTCATCTTGTTTCTTAGAAGCACCACCACCACCACCACCACCACCAAAGAACCCAAACCCCCTCCTACTACCACCACTCCTCTCCACCTGCGCACCTCCAGCACCAGAGCCCTGTTCCCCCTTAACCGCACTCTTCGCCTTATTCCTCGCCCGCGCGCCCCTCTCCGACGCAAACGCGATCTGATCCAACACCGCCGCCCGCGCGAGCAGCAACTCACAGTACAACTCGACCATCTCCATCACCTCGACGGCGATGTCGGTCGCGATGATGTTCTCGACGCGGATCCGGGCGGAGGCTTCGCGGCCATTCTCGAGTAAGTTGGCGAGCTCGCGGCGCTGGGAGACGGAGGAGGCGGTGTCTTTCTTCTGAAGGAGACGGAGGCGGGGGATGAGGAGGCGGAGGGTGGATTGGAGTTTTGTCTGTTGCTTAGTTGTTCCAGTGTTAGTTTGTTTGTCTTGTTAGGTTTGGAGGTTCTCTTTCGTAGAATGTACGTGTGCGGCTCCTATTAGGTAGATACGAGGTATCTATCTAGGCAGCACGAGGGGAGGGAGGCGCGTGAACGCGGGGTAGTGGGGAGCAGGTCGATTATGGGACTCGACTCGCTCGAAATGAACGTGTATATCAGGGAGCAAGGAGAGGGAAACTGTGCAAGTGTGTATCAACGAAATCACTACTCACCGTCTGCGCCGAGGGCGGCATGTTCGTGGAGATGTGGTCGCGTCTGGACCGCGGTGGTTGTGGTTGGATGTTCTGAGGTGACGTCGTGAGAGGGGAAAACGGCCGGTCTCGTCCAGCCTTCACTAGGTCCCTAAAGTGATAACAGACAACTCCGCATACTAAGGACACGACTCGCGTTGACCACATAGTTTATTTAAAGTAAAAATAGAAGCCGATTCCAAAATCATACAGCAGGACAAATCTTCAATTCGGTCAATAATACATACATTGTCTCAAGGCTAAGTGCCTTGTTCCATCCAATGTACTCTACATCGCCCTTGCGGCCTCAAATTGCCAGGACCCTTCAAAGTTCGAATAAAATACAAAAGTGAATAGATATCGAACATTATCTAATTCAATCAGATCATCGAGACAACACAAAAAATATACAATCAAACCACCCTAGTAGTACATGAAATTCATTCCTCATTCGTCCAGGAATGAAATAACCGGTGCCCGAATCAAGTCGACAAAAGGGCATCCGACCAAAGAAGATTGATTAAAGTTGAAACGTCCAGAAGTCAAAAAAAAGGTATAAATGTCGGCATAATCGAAGGACAGGTCAAACGTCGTTAATAACAATCGCGCACGTATATATCGTCGTGAAAGTGAAGTAGTCCCTGACGGAGCGAAGATCGAAGGTTTCTCAAATCAAAGAAACTTATATAGCCTAGAAGTTCAGCAGGGCGCTAGTAATCAGGACGCTTAGCGTAAGGGCGGCGATCGAGACCGCAGTAGTAGTGGCAGCGCCATGCTTCGAGGTTTCTGCAGCTGTTGGAGACGCCTCAGTTGAGGCAGTTGAGGCTGCAGCCGCCGTCGCATACACCGGAGAAACCGTTGCCGTGGAGTTCTCGACGAACACGTGAGGAAAGTAATCTGCCAGAGCAGTGCTCTTGGGCGTTTCGATGCTTGAAGGCGTTACTTTCGACTGGGAGGAGCTGGAAGAGTGTGAGCTTGCAGTCGAGCCGGAGCCGGAGCTCAATGTCGAGGTGCTGCTGGTTGTCGAGGACGTAGACGACATTTCGGTAGATGTGGAGCTGGAGCTTGGGGTCTGGCTGGGGCTGGAAGAAGAGCTCGACCTACCATTTCCGGACTTCTCGGACACTACGATGTTGGCCTTCTCGCCTGGAGGAACAGTCACAACGCAGAACTGGGCACCACCAGCACCGCTGTCTTTCTCTTTGCCCGTCACCTCATTGACACCATTCTCACCGGGGCTGATCCTGCAAGGGAGGCCATTGCAGCCGCTTCCCTCACATTCGATCTCCACGCCGTAATCCGGCAGAGTGTTGCGGAAAGGGCTGTCGTTCGCAGTGTAGATGGGGTTCCAACCAATCTTGACGAAAGTGTTCCCATTCTTATCGGTGTTGGCACCAGCAACATAGGGGGCCCAGTTGCCCCAGTTGTTTGCAGGGGTTCCCCACACGCAGGCAACCTCGGGGCCGATTCCTGGAGGGTTGATGAAGAAACTGGAACCGCGTCAGCATGTGTCGAGCGGATCAGTACGGAATGAAGTAACTTACTGGGCCGAAGTTTCACACCAGTAGCTCGGGTCCGGGACTGCGAGTTGGGCAATCTCTTGGACCAAGGTGGGAATCAACATAGCTTCGTTTCCAGGGAGCACGGTCTGGCAGAAAGAAACATGGCTACTGCACTTGTTCACGGCCCCGATAGTACCGGTTCCATCCTGGCAGTACGGCCTATCCGGGAACGGCTTCTGGATTTCTCCGTTCTCGTCGCAGTAAAGACCTCCGTTCTGTACAAGTTAGAGGTACAGATCAATCCGATCCTGAAACAGACGGCTCATACCATTGACATAGGGTAGCTGTAGGAAGTGGCCTTGGGGTCCCATTGCATGGACAGCTGCCCAGGAGGACAGGCATACGGGCAGTAGTGGCCCGGCTCGCAGGTCTCATCCGGACTCATGGCCCATCCAGCGTTCTTCTCGTTTGGAGTAACGGCAACCAACCCTGCGTTGGTCGGGAACTGGCATTTTCCGCTCTTCTTCTCGAGGTGTTGATGCCTGCGCTGGTGGAAATGGCCATGGCCACCATGGCTGGAGGCCTCTGCGGTTGCGAGGAGCAAAAGGAGTGCCGCAGCACGCGACGCAAAAGCGTTCGTCTTCATGGCTGGTATAACAGGATCTGCTGATGGCCGGAACCCGCCGTGTATATAGAACAATATACACAAATCCTGCAGAAAGACAGAGCGTGCTTTCTCTGTTCAGTCACTGAGGACACGTCTAGGAGTGATAAACAGCGCTGTTTCTGATCAAATCGAGTCCCAAAGGCCTCCAATTGATAATTAACTAGCGGAGTCAGGGGCTGATATCAGATGGAGCAGAAAAACTTGGCGCAAACGACAGACTGTGGTCAGGGGAGAAAGAACGAGTGAAGGTCAGACACCTGCACGCACCAAAAGAGCAAACCAGACGACGATAGTCGCCGCGAAGGAGAGACAAGAGAGAAAAAGGAGCATGGGCGGTGGACGACCATCGCGTAAAAAAAAAGACCAGTCTGGCCCACCGCAAACCACCGGGGAAGGCGAGTAGAGGCTAACAAATGCCATATCTGTATAGAGCGCCTGGCGGTGATCCGGGACGGTCTCGGAGCCAAAACGCTGGTCCTCCCCATCTGAGAATCCCGAGCGGGCCTTCGAGTGTTCCTGATGTTCGGCCGGTGGATGGGTCTGGAGAATGAGGTGTCGATTGGGCGCGCTGAGAACCGGGGGAGAGAGAGTGCTTCTTGGGGCGCTCTAGCGGCCTGTTAGCGCCAGGGGCCGGAGGTGATTAAGATCATCTTCTGTTCCAATAGTCGCTGACCATTCTCTGCTGCCGGTCTTCCGGGATAGAAAGTTGTGTCTTTAATATTAGATGCCGCGTCCTCCTGCGCCCCGGGCCGCAGGTTTATGATGCTTGTCACGATGGCCGCTCTAGACCTCCTGCGAAATGAAGCAGCATGACCGCAACATCGAACATTATTCTTTCCATTCCTCCGAGTCTTCCGTCTAAAGCATGTGTGTTGAAGCTGCAATTTCGATAATCAGTTAGCCACGTGTTTCATGGGCGATTCGCTGATTCTGCATTAATATGATAACAAGGAATAACCATGCTCAAGCTTGCTGGGCCATACATTCCGCTGCGTCGTTCGCGAGCTGGACGGAATTCTGGGCGCAGAAAGCCAAGTTCTTCGGTTATTTTTGCGAGAGTTCACCTTAATTCAAGCCATTGCTGCTCAGCATCTCGGCTCAGGTTCAGCGGTGTCGGGTCGCGGAAGCCGGTAAGCTGGAAGCTTGGAGTTTGGGGCTCAAGCGGAAGAGGCTGCTTGGCTTCAGGGGAACTTCCCCACCGCGGCTCTGGACCATGGATTCTTCGACGATAGCAGGAACATGCCCCTATTCCCCGAAGTTTGATAAATTGAGAGACAAGCAGATCCGTTGACATCCAAGAGCTCACATATTCCAGCTTCAAAGCGACTCCAGCATAGCATGGTATTGCCGACATGCTGGCTTTTCATAGCTGTTTTCCACTATCAACTAAATGCAGCAAGCAATATGGAGAACAGCTTATCATTCCAGGACGACGGAATAATTGACAATCCTCTCAGTTCTTCACTTTCGCCGTGAACCTTCGCAGAGGCCCCCTTTTTTTCACTGACGTCGATCGCAGACTGTCCCCCGAGCAATCAGCATCGTTGATCTGACGACAATCGAAGAATCAACCCTCATTCCAGTGCAATCGAGAACGCTAAAACCCTCCATACACGTCGAGCTGCAATATCGCGAGGTTGAGCGGATGTGCACATAGACTCTAGATGATCTGGGAGATCATCCGTCCATCCTTGTCCCCTCCCCGCAGCTGAGGTGACAATCAGCAATCGGCGCTGATCTCCCGAGTATCACATCTCGTCACGTCGCACGTGTTTGAGATTTCCATTTTTGGAACATTTGAGCCCTCGACGGGAGTGGGTTGCATACGCGAAACTTTGAACATGTATTCTTCGGTTCATTTTTTTGCGGGAGGTTCATGTATATGCAATGCAGTATGTACTGTACCTGCATAAACGAGATGCCTCGCCTGATGACGAAGCAGCGTGAGGTTGCATAGCCTATGCTGAGCCGGACAGGTGATTCCTTGGCAGCTTGTAAATGTATCTCATCGCTAGGTAGCTATAATTCACATAGTACATAGTAGGGGGACATAGAGATAATACAAGCTACGAAATAGGATAGATATGTTTGATTTCGGCAGGACAATGCATAAGTATGATCATATTATCATGACATGACATCCAGAGAGCACTACGGCGTAGATACAGCGCATAGACAGAATTACAGACAATCACATAGATTCAAGTCAGATCAATCTCCTTCCTGCGCTTCAACGTCCCTCCAGGCATTAAAGACCCCATCGTACTCTCCCCGCCGCGCATCCCCGTCTCTCCATCCCCAAGCAACGCAGTAATGCCTCGCCAGCAACTTCCACTCCTCCACCTCATCCAGCATCTCCAGCCCCGCGACCCGCTCCTTCTCCTGCTCACTGATCCACCGCTCCCAGATGAAATCCACATCCGCGGCCCCTTGGCCGCTGTCGAACCCCTGCTCGCGGAGCCGCTGCCGCTGCGCGCCCAGCGTGGCGTACCGGTGCAGCGTCTGCAGGTGGATACCGCGCGCGGCGAGGTTCGAGACCATGGTCTTGCCAAAGGGGTCGTCGGGGCGGATTGGTTCGTAGAGGATCAGGCTGAGGGGTACGGTGCTCGTGGTCGGTGGGGCTGTTGATATTGGTGGCGTCGCTGGTGAGGGTGAGGTCTGGGTTGGCGTTGTAGGCGTAGGAGGCGCCGGTGCAGCGGAAGAGGAAGGGGAGAAGAGGGTCCTCGTGAAGTAGGTGACGACGTCTGCGGCCTCCGTCGGGGAGAGGTAGACTAGACAGCATTCTGAGATGAGAAGGGTCGGGAGCGTAGTATCCACGCCTGGTAGCGGGGAGGGGGCCTCCGCAGGGGAGTCGGACGAAGCCGCGGGTTTGGTGAGGGAGCGCAAGTCAATGGGATGGATATGGTAGAAGGGGGTATGCAGCGCGTCACCCTCTGCAGAGATCGACAGGTCCTCCGGTTTCTCTACGCGCAATGTCTTCTGTAGGAGCGGCGTCGAGCGGATGGCCTTGATCTTGGCCGCCGTGTTGACGGCGAAGTCGAGCTCATGATAGACAAGCTCCAGGGACGGCCTGGAGGAGAGCAGTCGGAAGACACGGGTGTCCGAACCCGCGCCCAGAGAGATTATCTGTTTCTTCCTCGGGGGTTGTCCATCGGGCTCGAGAAAGCGATTGACGAGGTTATCGATAGCGGTGGTTCGGACATAGGTTCCTGCATCATCACCAGCTCCGTCAGCTCGGGAGATTCCCGTCGCGGGGTACATCGCACGCGACGCATACCTCTGTTGATGATTGGAAACCTCCTCGTCCCCGGACCAGAGGCAGTCAGGGCCCTGGCGAAAGGATCATCGAGGTATCCCAGCTCGACTGCGCTCAGGCGGGAGACGCTGGCGTCGTTGTCGGTGCCCTGCACGACCCTGTCTTTGGCCGCGGCGCCGTGGTCGCTCGAGGTGCCGGTGCCCGCACCGCCGCGGCCTCTGAGACGGCCTCGACCACCGCCCCGACGGAGCGTGTTGAGGTTGGGAATTTGGGGGGCAGACATGGAGAGGGGAAGAAGAAGACAGAGAGCGAACGCTGCGAGCTTGCGGGGGACGTGGTGGGGTTTGCCGCGCTGCGAGTTACCATGATTGTCAATGATGATGACACGGGCGTCCGGAGCCTGTTGCGACGCAGCTGGCATATTCGCTCAGCTGGCGTCAACATTTTTATATACTTCCTAGGCTATATAGTCTGGTATTTGCTTCAATTGTGCCCCATTGTTCGTGCTCTATATCGGTTCGCAGGACTAACAAATAGGCAACGACTACTGTACACACAACTACTCGTCTTCATCGATCATCCCTGTCTGCCACAAGGTACCCCGAAAGACCCCGAAATCTAAACATAAACGAAATTGTTCCGGCACAGAGGGCAGGTGCTCTGGTTGCTGCTCTTGAACCATCGGAACAGACAAACAGAATGGAACGTGTTTTTGCAGGTCGCGCATCGCTTGTTCGGCGTCTGCATGTCGGTTGAAATGACCGAGTAGCAGATCGCGCACTCGCTCTGGCCCTTCAGGGCTCCCTGCACGTTCTTCCTGAACGCCAGCAAGCCGTCTACAAGGTTGCCATTCGAGAACATGATGACGCCCTGGATGGTCAGCACCCAGCTCCTCCACTTCTTCTCGTCGACCAGCACCCGACTCCGGCCCGTAACCAGCGCCGGTTGAAGAGGGTATGCTGGAGGGAGGGAAATTGAGATCGCGACAGGGGGCGACTCTTCGTCTACAGGGATGCTGGCGACGAGTTCTGCCGTTTTCGGGGACACCTTGACCGACAGAGCACGCTCTTCATCCGGGTCTTGCGTGGTGATCCACTCAGAGACACTCTTCAACGAATCTTCAATGATCAAGGGTGATATCTTCGTCATTATTAGTATGCCACACAAAGAGGCGCCATTTCTGGTGAATCTTACGAATTTCTCGGTCCACATCTCCACCACTCCCTTGATGCGCTTCTTGCTATCGATCCACCAGGTTTTGGTGAGATTTGCTAGATGTTTCAGGGACAAAAAGTACAGGTGGACCAGGAGCCACTGCGTCTCCTTCTCAGACGAATCCGATGCACCAGGTTCAAATGAGCGAACGTCAAACTTGGACGCATCGACAAGCTTTCCGTGAGATTTCTGAAGAAAATCGAAAGCGAACTCGAGGAGCGGATTCAGTATGTCATTTTCCTTGATGCTAGATGCATAGTTTTCTTGGACGGTGAGGGACTGGAACCTCAATCGTCAGAAGAGATCCTTGTCAAAGAGGAGAGGCGGGACCAATATCTTACCGCGTTAGAGAAATAATCAAACACCACTTTCCAGCTCAAGAGGTAGGCTCGCAAGCGAATCCACGTCTTTTCTTCACCATATGAGGAAGATATCGACTCCATCGTTGGAGCTTCACGCAGAAGAGAGAGAAGCTCCTCTGGAAGCCGGACAGTGGATTTCGTCAAGGCCACGTCGAAAGACACTTGTTCTTGAGTTTTCGGAATATACCGATGGAGGACCTCGTAGGCAGAACGCTGGATACCTCTGGTCTGAGCCGTGAGAAGTGGGAATATCTCGCTCACATTCTTTAGGCTTTCAACTGGTATCGTGGTTGTCAGGCGGCATAGGAGATCAGCCGTCACATCTCGGGGCTGGTGGAAAGCGGTCGAGGAATCTGAAGCTTCGGTCAGTCTCATTATTAACGGCTTTGAGCGAGTGATCAACTGACCAATTCTGCTGAGAGTTGAAACCAAGTTCCTGACAAGATCGTCTTTTGATTCGGACCATGCATCCTCAAAATCATCGTTGCTTTCACCGTTGGCCATTAATCTCAACCGTCCGAAAAGCCTGAAGGATGCATAAAGTACAGACAGGCCCTCATCGCCACCGCTAGTCTCTTTCCAGGTTGAGTTTAAGATTTCCAGAGTATCCGCCCAATGTGAACCGTATATTTCTGCGAGCTTCGGGAGGATAACAGAGAGAAGCTTGATGACCTCGGCTTTTACGTTCAGAGATTCGATCCCGGACTGGAAGCATTGAATTAGGTGTTTAACAAGGAAAACTAGTCGCTGTGTTTGAGCGGATGCGGCGACAACGTCATCTCCCTCAGCTAGAAGATTGAGAAGCGATAATGTTCGGAGGCCTGATATGTGTAAGCAGCAGAAGCTAGATAATAGGTTGGCTTGACAAACCCTCGCTCTGTTTGTTCTTGGGATCCAGCCCAGTAGCATCGGAAATCAGCTCATTGCATAGTCGTGTCCCAGCAGGAATTGAGACCAGCGAAGGCCGTAGGACCGCGATCCAAGCGGCGGAACGGACAGCATTCGATGTCCGGATTTGCTTTGAGAGGTTTGTCAGGAAATCAGTAGAATTGCTCATACTCAATGAATCTCTCTCCGACATGATCCTGATGAAAGCTTCTCCAACTCGGTAGCTCTCCGGAGAAGTGTCCTCCAATGCCTCAAGCTTCTGTTCCCAAAAGGCGGCCATCGTTGCACCTAGAGATGCGCCATTCTCACTGTCCAGGGGGCTTTCTGACCGGATCCAGTTATTTACCAGGGTTCGACCTTGACTGACGATTTCTAGGTATTCCTCTCGTTCCTCAGGCATTTCCAAACCTGTTATTCCGTTACAACCCTCGATGCTTAGATCATCGTCTATCAACTGGATGGCCAAAGGGAGATAGTAGAACAAGGTGTTTCGCTCCTCTGGGCGCAGGAACTCAACAATCTTAGATGAAGAGAGGATCTTTGTGACGTAGGAAGTAAGTCGGAATGCGGAGGAACAGCGATCAGAATCCCGCGGCACACTTTCTAATTTCTGCCGGGATGAGCCGGACAGGCCACGATCGACGAGATAGACGACACCACCTAAGACACCTGTGATAGCGGTCGATGCTCTCGGAGGTAGTCCAAGGAATGGCTCCATAGCGCTCTTCCAAGACTCCTGACTGGGAAAGACACTGGCAGCTACCTGGGGCTTTTCTTCAGGCGCAGCATTTCGTATCAGGTCTTTTGCAATATTGATCAAAGACTCAACCCTGTGGGCAGATAATCAGCATTTTAAAAAATCAAGAATCTAGTAGCGACTACTTACGAAAGCGATTCGATGCTGACTTGGCTGAAGCTGTGCTGGAGGATTTCCAGATTAGACCTTGCACTCGTATCCTTAGCTACCATACTCTTAGTTTTCTTCTCCAGGGATTCTGCGAGATGTGCGACCTCATCCGAGGGAGACTCTGTGAGGTAGAGCAGTTTTGCCAGCAATTTCGAGCCGTGATCCCCGTTCCGGAAGCGCTGTAGTGCAGTCTGACCCCGGGACGCAATCAGAGAAAGACCGTGGAGTGCTTCTAAAGAGGTCTCGTCCTCGGACAATGAATCGACAAGCGAAAGGAAGATACGATCTGACAATTCGCCGTGGGAGGTCGGGTTCCCGACAACGGCAGCGATGATCGGCCAGTGCAGCCTGCTTCCCCGACAAGCCCTCTTCAGACTCTGCATTATCTTTGATTCAAGTCCAGAAATGTCTTTAACCTCTTTAAAGTCAATGGTAGACAGCAGTTTTTCGAGAAATGGAACGTTTAACTCTTCTGCTTCTGTTTCAACCACTTTCTCGACCGACTTTTCGAAACTTGATTCGAAACCGGCCCAGCGGCGACATTCTAACATGATTGCCATGAGCCTATCAGCAGAAGGGGAAAATAGAAGGTCGGGGATGTCATCTCTGACAAAGGCCGCCAGCCCCGTTGAGCACTTAGCGACTTGCGGAATATTGCGAATCGCTTCTTCGACCACCGCCGCTGCACCATATGGTTTACCATTCCGTGACCGCAGCACATGCAGGGAGTTTTCAAGTAACGGAAGACCGGGCTTTTCGAAAATCTCCTTGGTTCTAGGCTCAATGCCTGAACCAGACAGCCGCCTGATCACAGCCGTCTGCAGAGTAAACAGACGGTTTGCCTGGGTACAGATCGAGTCCTGTGATGCCTTGAAATCGCGGGATTGTTCAGGAGATGATAGTTTCACAGCTTCAAGCAGCTTGTCGGTTAATATCATCCACAAAGATTGCAAAGTTGCCTCGTGACCATGTTCAGCCAGCGAGATGAAACAATCTCTGCATAGCGTCTCGGCATCCGCAGTCGGAAGAGTCCATTGAGGCTGGTCTTTGTTCATCAATACGTACTGCTCAATCAGCGGAGACATATGTTTTTGTATAAATTTTTCTCTATCCTCTTCAGGGATCAGAGTCAATAACCAATTTCCAGTTTCGATATAACATTTCCAACCGACCATCAGGTTCTGCCGGGGTTCTTCCCTGGAATTCAGCCCGTCCTGGAATGCTTCCATTAACGATGTAGCTTCTGAGAGGCTTATACCACCAGCAGCGGTTACCTGTGTAGCATCTCTTGCAAGAACTTCTGTCGGAACAATTCGCAGAAGTTGGTTGAGGTTTGACCAATAAGAACTAGAAGCTCCCTGGGATCCTTTTTGTATATATTGACGCAGTCGCTTGGAAGCAGGAGATTTTCCAGAGTAATCTTCTGTCCATATTGTGGGACGAGATTGGGTTAACTGCAGAAGCGCTTCAGAGAGATCGGATGCTGACCCGATCTGGGCGATAGACAGAGACTTCCCAATCACTGCCGTGCTTATTACCTTCCAGTCAATTGCTTGCGGCTCTTTCGAGATCGCAGCGCGCAAAAGGTTATAAGTAGCGCGGCGTACAAAAGGATCCTCATGGTGCGAGAATGCCCATAGCGATTTGCTGCTGAGCAAGGTTTCAATCAAGGGAAGGTCTTTTTGTAAGTCCTGGGGAGACGAGGTACCTGTGAAAGAAAGTAAGCCCTGGAACAGCTTTAGAACTGACAGATGGACAGACCTAAAATGCGGTTAAATAATAAGATTGCAGTCGCTACTACGCGAGCATATTTTGCTTCAGCGTCGTCAGGCTTGACCGTTCGTTCATCACTCAATGTCAAGGGAGTCTGTTGAAGAGTGACATCATCCACAAACTCGAGGATGGAAGTTTGGTAGACCTTCCAAACACTGTTTCTTTTCTCTTCTGTTGGAAAGACACGAATGAAGGACTCTTGAGCAGACCGAAGAACTGGTCTGTCATTGTCGTAGAGACCTGCAAGCCAAGCTCCGACTACCTTAGAAAGGTGGCGGGCTATCCGCTTCCCTGCCAGCGAAGCAACGTTCCCTTGAATTAAATGGGCTAGCTGACGAACCCTGCGTGAAGTGTCTATCGACATACGTGGGTATATTTTGATCTGCAGAAAAACAAAGAGGATGTCACCACTTCGCTCCAAATTCCAATTACGGAACAAGACATACCCAAGCTTCCAGGAAACCATCGTCCAGAGTTCCATTACAATTTTCGACAGTTAATATGTAGTCTCTCAAATCTTCTAATGCTTTGGCTTTTGTGATGTCGTCTCTCTTCAGGAGATTTTTGAAAGCGACAACCAACTGCGGTTCCGCTATGCGGGACAGATCTGGAGGCTCAGCAACATATGTCAGGGAAGACGGGGCAGCTGCCTTTGAAAAAGCTCCTGTCGAGAATCCACCAAAAGAACCAGAAAATGCACCAAAACCGCCGGCAGCCGCACGACTGCTGGAGGCCTGGGACTTGAATTTTTTACTCATAGTGTGGGGTTCAATGATATCAGGCGAATTTGTGGACTGTGAATGGCTTTATGGAAGATGAAGAGGAAGGAAAGTCAGAACCCAGGTGTTTAATAAATAGAAATCAAGGAAACTCATCACAATTCACCCAAAGAACACGTATCGTCCTCCAATATCATCCGCTTTGTACGGGGAGGCTGTATGCACTGCGGGCGGTCTTCGTCATAACGGCTGCATCACGTGATCTGGTGTCTCATGAGGTTTAATGGAAACTGCCCGACGCGCTCGGCGGTCTGGCCGAGCTTACTGGAGCGCGAAAGGCAGAGCTTCATCCGCGAACTTAAGGCGACAGCGGGCTGGACGGTGACGCTCTGGAGCTGCGTCCATCTTCATCATGAAGTTCTTTATTGAGTGAGTATTTTCCGTGCCTTTTTACAGTTTGACTTTTTCTAAT
Source organism: Thermoascus crustaceus (assembly GCF_041956765.1). NCBI lineage: Eukaryota > Fungi > Ascomycota > Eurotiomycetes > Eurotiales > Thermoascaceae > Thermoascus > Thermoascus crustaceus. The sequence goes on along the minus strand of NW_027192533.1, from coordinate 1,048,251 downwards.
TTTATTATTTTCTCTCCCAACCAGCGATCTCCCCGTCCTCTTCCCGTACCCGCGAATATACCCCGAACAATATGCCTACATGTGCGATCTCAAGAAGACCCTCGATGCAGGGGGTCACTGCGTCCTTGAGATGCCCTCGGGCACGGGAAAGACCATTTCGCTCTTGTCCCTAATTATCGCATACCAGCAGCATTATCCCGAGCATAGGAAGCTTATCTACTGCTCGCGGACAATGTCCGAAATCGAGAAAGCCCTTACGGAGCTCAAGGCTTTGATGAAATACCGGGCTCAGCAGCTGGGATACACAGAAGATTTCAGAGCTATGGGGCTGACCAGTCGGAAAAATTTATGTCTGCACCCATCGGTAAAGAGAGAAAAAAGCGGCACTATTGTCGACGCCAGATGCAGGAGCTTGACCGCTGGCTTCGTCAAGGAAAAGAAAGAAAGAGGCGAAGATGTTGAACTCTGCATATATCATGAGGTTCGTCAATCTGCTCAATTGTTTTGAGTACGTTCTAACAGTCATAGAACCTTGACCTCCTCGAGCCCCATAACCTCGTTCCACCTGGAGTGTGGACTCTTGACGGACTCCTAAAATATGGAGAACAACATAAGCAGTGCCCGTACTTCTCAGCGCGGCGAATGGTAACTTGATCTAAACTCGGTATATAATACCTTTCTAATGGGTGAACAGATGCCTTTTTGCAACGTCATCATCTACTCTTATCACTACCTCCTCGATCCCAAAATCGCCGAAAGGGTGTCCAGGGAGCTGGCCAAGGATTGTATTGTTGTCTTCGACGAGGCGCATAATATCGACAACGTCTGTATCGAGTCGCTAAGCATCGATATTACCGAGGATTCCTTACGCAAAGCTACAAGAGGAGCAAACAATCTTGAGCGCAAAATTAAGGAGATGAAGAGCTCAGATGCAGAGAAATTGCAAAATGAATACGCAAAGCTTGTTGAGGGCCTGCGGGAAGCAGAGCAGGCCAGAGAGGAGGACCAGTTCATAGCAAATCCCGCTCTCCCTGATGACCTGCTCAAGGAAGCCGTCCCAGGAAATATTCGCAGAGCGGAACATTTTGTTGCCTTCTTGAAGAGGTTCATTGAGTACCTCAAGACTCGAATGAAAGTCACACATGCTATATCCGAAACTCCGCCATCTTTCTTAACTCATCTGAAAGAGTTGACTTTCATTGAACGAAAGCCTTTACGGTTTTGCGCTGAGCGCCTGACCTCTCTGGTACGGACATTGGAACTTATTAATATAGAGGACTATCAGCCTCTCCAAGAGGTCGCGACATTCGCTACACTGGCTGCAACATACGATAAGGGCTTTCTGCTCATTCTTGAGCCGTATGAATCCGAAACAGCAACGGTACCGAATCCTGTACTGCATTTCACCTGCTTGGACGCAGCTATCGCAATAAAACCTGTGTTTGATCGATTCAGCTCTGTCATCATCACTTCGGGAACTTTGTCACCTCTTGAGATGTACCCCAAGATGCTAGGATTCACGACCGTACTTCAGGAGTCCTATAGCATGACACTAGCTCGTCGCTCATTCTTGCCAATGATTGTCACTCGCGGTTCGGATCAGGCCCAAATTTCATCCTCGTTCCAGATCCGAAATGACCCAGGTGTTGTACGAAACTACGGAAATCTACTTCTCGAATTCTCCCGCATCACCCCGGATGGAATTGTCGTCTTCTTCCCCTCCTATCTCTATATGGAGTCGATTATCAGCATGTGGCAAGGAATGGGTATCCTGGATTCGATTTGGAACTACAAATTGATCCTCGTAGAGACGCCTGATTCCCAGGAGTCGTCTCTCGCTTTGGAGACATATCGGACGGCCTGTTGCAACGGACGGGGTGCCATCTTGCTCTGTGTCGCCCGAGGGAAGGTCTCGGAAGGTATCGACTTCGACCACCACTACGGTCGTGCAGTCCTTTGCATCGGTGTTCCATTCCAGTACACCGAGTCCCGTATATTGAAAGCCCGTCTCGAGTTCCTTCGCGAGAACTACCGCATCCGGGAGAATGACTTTTTGTCCTTCGACGCCATGAGACATGCTGCACAGTGCCTGGGTCGTGTGCTTCGTGGAAAGGACGACTACGGAATAATGGTTCTGGCAGACCGTCGCTTTCAGAAGAAGCGTTCACAGCTTCCCAAGTGGATCAACCAGGCCATGCTCGAGAGTGAGACAAATCTCAGTACAGATATGGCCGTCGCCACCGCGAAGAACTTCCTGCGAAGCATGGCGCAGCCATTCAGAGCAAAGGACCAGGAGGGCATTTCGACATGGAGCCTGGCAGATCTAGAGCGCCATGTCGAGAAGCGGAAACTGGAACAGGAGAAGCTCAGACAAGAGGCACTTGCCAATGGACAAATGCTGCAGGTGGGCAACGGCACCAACGGTCACGGTGCAGTCAAGAGGCCTATTTCTGAGGTGGATGATGAGTTTGATGATGAAATCGACAATGAAGAGCTCATGATGTTGGATGCCGATTAATTTAATAATTTTGTGCCTGTGTGGTGATATGGAGGTCTACTTTTTTACAAGCATTTCCAGGCGTTTTTTGCTTAGCCCAATAACGGAAGAGATACCATACCTAGGTAGCGGCCAGGGAGTTCTGGGGAAACAGAAATTGGAAAAAGAAAAATTTTCTCTAATGCATTATCACATTTATTCTATGTTCATAAAAACAGAATTTTTGCTATGGACAGAGACAAAACAGAAAAAAAGCACTTTTTCTCCGCTGAGGGCAATGCTTTGTGTGAGATAAACACCATATCGTGGGACACGTAAAACGCATACACGTAATGAAACAGAGAAGACTGCAAAACTGAGATGATATCAAAAGGATACAAGAGGCGCCTAGTCACTATGCCACAGGAGCAAGGACATCGAAACTACCGGTTCCAACAGTGTTAATACGACCAGCGACGATCCTGCTGCTAGGGCTCTTCAGGTTATCCCAGTCCCTCTCCAGAACAGCCTCCTTGAGGAATCCGACCGTGGTCTCGAAACTCATCTTCGCCAGCGGCGAGCTGCCATCCTTGACCAGACCATTGCGGTTGAAGGCCCGGAAGCCACCACCCTGGGTCATGACGTCGCCGATCAGGTTCAGGTGACGGTTATCCACCGAGATGCTGTGGCCCTTGAAGACGGTGTCCATCTCACGGACGATGGAGGCGCGCGCGGCTTCGACACCGTACAGCATGAGCATGTGGTGGATCGAGTTGGTGTAGAGCGAGTGAGGTTTGATAATGTCCTGGTAGTCACGCATGGCTAGCAGGTTCACACCCTCAGTGATGACGTGGGCAGGCTCGCCCTTGAGCGGGTCTGCCTTCACGTATGTGCACTGGCCGAGGCCGGGGATGGACTGGATGACGGCGCTGCGGGCGGCGTCTTCGACGAGCGGGAGGAGAAGGAGCTTGGGAGTATCGATGTCGTAGGTCAACTGGATGGTGCACGACGTGCCCTTCTTCGGGTTGAATTTGAACTGCGTAATTTCGCCGAATTTGCCCTTGACGTCCTCCTCGCGGAGCTTGGTGTCCTTCGTCTCTCCATCGTCGGAGTCATCGTCGTCCGCATCCTTCATCTCCACGTCGCGCGTGCGGTGCGACTTGTTCTCTCCGTTCTCATCCTCAGAGTCTTCTTCTTCTGGGCTCTGTTGCCGTCTAATGATTGCTTGCTCATCCTCGTCAGGGCCTTCGTAAGACACCTGGTTGTTCCGGTTCTGGGCGCCTCTAGCCCGCTTGGCGTCGTCCTCATCTTCGTTGTCATCGTCACCAAGCCCATCACCGTCCTCAGCACCTCTTGGTGCCTCTTCAATCGTACCGACAGACACACCGATCTCGGGCTGAGCAGTCGAGTAGCTCTTGAGAGTCTTTTCGTCTTCTCGCTTCTTCAGCTCCGCTCTAGTGAGCTTCACAAGCCTGGGGATGAACTTGGTTTGCAGCGCGTTCTGAACATCCTTGATCTGGATTGCGTATTCCTCGGTGTACTCCTCAGCAGGGAAGAATTCGATATGGATGTCATAGACCTTAGACCTTGAGTTGCCTTCTGCCGAAATGCGTTCCTTGACCTGCAGCTTATCGATGACCTCCGCGATGGTGAGCTTGCTGATGGCCTTCGCGAACTTCTCGCTATCTTCTTCAGAGAGCTCTTCGTTCAGCATCAACGTCATAGTAGGGGTCATGATATTGGCGCTAGCAGTCATCACGATTTCTCTTAGTCGAGGAATACCCAGCGTCACGTTCTTCGCGGAGTGTCCAGCCAAGTGGAACGTGTTCAAAGTCATCTGAGTAGAAGGTTCTCCAATGGACTGACTGGCGACAATTCCGACAGCTTCACCAGGCTCGACAACTGACTTCATGTACTTCATGTTCATCAGGGTCTGGAAGGCCTTCTTGCTGAGAATTCCCTCGACACCTGTCTTCTTGTCTTTCAACAATTTATCCACGTTGGCATCCTCGTACTGCATCTTTGTTAGCATTATACTTTCGAATACGCGTATAAAGAAGTTCTCATACCTTCTTCAGTGCCTGTGAAAAGGCCTCCGATGTGCTGCCAAGGCTTCCTCCAGGGTGATAGAGGGCAAGGACAGGGTCCATAGCATCAATTTTACCTGTCTTCCGCACCTTCTTCATGGCATTCTTATGCCACTCTGCCACCTCTGGCTTTTCCAGATTACGGAACTCGCTCGTCAAGTTAACTTGAGCCATGATCGAAACGTAGTTCGAAGCCAGGAAGCTGAAATCCTGAAGGTGAACCTGCTTCGTGATATCGAGACCGTCTTCTCCGTACAGAAACTGAACGACAGAACCGTCGGAGGTTTCGCGGACTGAAGTATCGTGCTCAACCCTCAATCCTTCCATTCCCTTGATCAAGCAACGCTGGAGGTAACCAGATCTTGAAGTCTTGACTGCAGTATCGATAAGACCTTCACGACCTGCCATAGCGTGGAAGTAGTACTCTTGAGGTTTGATACCAGTCAAGAAACGACCAGTGACATAACCACCCGCCATGGGGTGTGTGTCAAACGGTCTAAACGATGGCAAGGTCTTGCCGCTTACCATCACGGGAACTCGACGACCTTCCAAAACCTGCTGGCCAAGGTTGCAAGAAATCAGATTAGCATTGACACTTGACCCCTTGGCTCCGGATATTGTCATCGACTGCATCTGGTTCCACGGGAACGGTTTGGCCAGACCACTTGGAAGACATGCCGCAGTGATTTCTGAAGAGAGCTTCGCCGTTCGGGCATTCGAAACGCTATCCAGACCGGATTGCTTCTCATCGTCTCGGAGCACATCTTCCAAACGTCGCCGCAGCTCGGCATCCTGATCAGGCACGGGATTCTGATCAAGAGTCACGTACTTCAGCGCAACCTCACGACCGATCTTTTCAGCTTGGTCAAGCTTTTCTCTGCGTTTGCGATCGCCTTCCTTGGTTAATCGAAGATCATCGATACCACAAGTGAAGGCACGCATGTGCAGGAATCTTGTGAGCAGTCGTCCGAGAATACCGATCAGCTTCCCTGCTATGGTATGTCCGTAAACCTCGTGAATGGCGTCGATGACACCGCCAGCGCTAGGTCCAAGCTGCTTTTTGTCGAGAATACCACACAGAAGCTCGCCATCCTTGAAAATGACGTTTCCTTCTTCATTCTTTTCACCCCATCGGTCCCCCGGAGTTGACGCTTTGCCCTTGAGGTTTAAACCTGCTCGCCCTGGCGGAGTGATATTCTTCAGGATAGTAGTTATTATCTGTTTTCCAGTCCAGAGACGTTTTGGCTTATAGATTGCTGGTTCGACGAGCTGAATCCTTTCGGTGACTGTGTGGGAATTCTCTGGCCGCAAACAGCTGTACAGCAACTGGTGATAGTCGTCCTCGTCAAAGAAGCTATCCCTACTAGTGAACCACATCCCCATAGAGATGTGATCTTGGATCAGACCTCTCAGTGGTTTACCGGAGGTTGCAACCAGGTATTGGTGATCAGCGTCGGCGAGCATCATTGCCTCGGCTCTGGCAAGCTCGTTCTGGGGGAAGTGCATATTCATCTCGTCACCGTCAAAGTCGGCATTGTAAGTGTTACAGTTGGCGTAGTGCATTCGAATCGTTCTTTCGTTAGGAAGGACGCGAGCTTTGTGACCCATGATGGACGGTTTGTGGAGAGTCGGCTGACGGTTCATCAACACGACATCACCGGTAGTGAGATGCCGGTAGACTTTCTTGTTCCGCGATCCCTTCATCCGCGAGTTCGATGGTGCCAGCAGTTGGTTTGCGAGCGCGGTCCTTTCGTCCAGGCTCTTGAATTTGAGGCTGATCACCTGTCCCATCTCGTTCTCGATTGCTGCGGCACCGGGGTACTTGTCTGGCCCATTGATCACTGCCTGTTTCATCTCCCAGAAGTTATGGCTAGTCACAGGCTCTGGGTAGGTCAGCTTTTTGGCAAAAACGAGTGGGACACCGATTTCGTTGGTTTCAATGTTCGGGTCAGGGGAGATGACACTTCGGGCAGCGAAGTTCACTCGTTTACCCATCATGTTCTTTCTGAACAGACCCTCTTTCTTTTCCAATATCTGCTTGATACCATTGGCAGCTCCAGCCCCTGCTGGTCCGGCAAGAGAGCTCCGGTCACGGTCAATGAGACTGTTGACAGTGTCTTGGAGCTGGACAATCGCATGGAGAAGATCGCGATAGTCTCGGACCCTAGTCGCTGAGTCTGCACCACTGCTCTGCCTTTCCTTACTGATTTGGTTGATGATGTCGCAGTTCTTCAAAATCTGCGTGAAAGGCGTGTTCTGTTGAGATTCAACAATCTCTCTTGGCCCTTGAGCGGCAGCGGGACGATATTTGTTTGGCGGCACAAGGATGTTCTTGATGAAGAACATGTCGGCGCTGACAGAGGAAGCTTTCTTCGAAGTAGGGCGAGAATTGTAGATCAGATTCAGGATCTCCCCCTCCTTCTCAAACAGCAGTGTCATTGCAGCATGAACCTCTGGCGAAGGCATATACTGTTGGCCATCTCCTGCTGCCTGCTTCTTCGTCGACCTGCTTTCCTCCGCCTGCGCTACCACAGCGTTCCCACGAGCGACCTCTTCCTCCGCTCCATGTAGTTCTGTAACGACGCTTTCACTATCACCATTGGTCATCCCGTTCATATATTCTTCCTTATGCTTGCTGGAGAGCTTTTTCGCTTGCTGGAGGAGGATCAAGGAGTTTGGCGCTTGAAAGCCACCAGCCTGCATAGAAAGTTTGGATTTTTCGGGTAAAGCTTTCCTAAAAATCTTTGAATACCTATCTCTCCGATAACCTGGGGAGATGCTTTTTCCACCGTTAGCTGGGCCAAAATATAGAAAGCACACAATACATACCCGCTACAGCTTGTACACTTTTTTACGCTCGCAATGTCCTTGAAGAATTCTTTGACCACCTCTCGACGCCGCTCAGCAGCGATCGGACTCTTGGAACCAGTCATGAAACCCTGGATTCTACCTTCCATCTGCGCTTTGCGGATACATCGCTTGACGAATGCATTTCTGCGTTCCATCAAGTCATCTGTATCCTCCTCCTCAGAGTCAGAGTCTTCTGCACCCTTCTTCGATTTCCCTGCACCTTTGCCCGATCCCATCGTGTCTATGGTAGCGACTTCGTCGACTAGCCCGTACTGCAAGAGTCGCAATTTGCATATGTAGGCATTGATCTGAACGCGGGACATCTGCAAGCGATGGCAGTAGATACATTGCGCCCTGAGGAGCCGAAATAGCTGATCGAAGAAGGTGACATTGTAAACATGTACGGGAAGCTCGATATGTCCAGGATGGCCGGCGCAAGACCAAGAGTTCAAGCGACAAGTAGTGCAGCTAGATTGCGTCAGCCTGCAGAAATTCGAAGCTCATAAACCCCATTCGAGCGCTTACACATGATCACCCCATGCGCCAAGCGCTGGATCGTAAAGACCGCCGGGAACGGGGTTGTTGAAAGAATCAAGCGTCGGCGTGTTGTGAATTCGCTTCACGGAAACAGCTTTGATCTCCTCATCTGTGAGGACACCGAAATCGATGCCTCCAATGGAGGAAGCAACAGGCCGTGCGAAGTTTGCCATGTTCCAATGCAGCTCGTCGAGCTCACCGAACACGCGCGCCTGTTGAGGGCGTTCTGAGGTCCGTCCTCGAGCGGGATGCTTCTTCGGTCTCGATGCCGGTCGACGAACTTTTTTGGCGGAGCAACTTTTCTGCCGCGCCACACCGCCTCCACCCGGACCAACCTGGCCAAGGGCTCCGAAGCCTGCGCGTCACCACCTCAGCGCGCTTCAACGGCCTCTGTCTCCGTCCTCAGGCCCAAACCCGACAGCAGGTTCGTTCTTCGTGGGTGAGTCGACCATCTTCCGCGCCTCAGTCATGGCAGACGTGTCTGGCAACGTACTGAAACGGCCTCATCCCGAGGACGAAGACAATAACGCGCAGAAAAGGTCTCGTTCCAACAATGGCTCTCCTTTGCCAGGCGCCAGCGGCGGCCCGGCCGCTGGCAAGGTTGACATTGAGAAGATGGTTGCTGAAGCACGGGCGAAGGCGGAAGCCGTGAGAGCTAGGCTTCAGGCCGCGAGAGGAGGAACTCCCAGCTCGGCGACACCGTCTCCCAGTCCAGCTCCTCCCGCTGCGAGCCCAGCCATGTCGAGACTGGAGCAGATGAAGGCGAGAGTTGCAGCTGCGACTGGAAGAGCCAATGCGGCAGCTCAGCAACGAGCTGCTGCTCCCCCGCCTCTGACTTATCAGACTCCGCAGTATGATGACGAAGGGCTCCAGAAAGCCCGCGGTGGCTTGGATGTTGGACTGCATCCAGCTCTGCTTTCAGACATAGGTCAAGATGCGCGAGGTTCAAAGGGACGACAGGCGATGCAACCTAAATTCGCTACGACCATGGCAAACCGCAGAACCGAATCCCCCGTGCCCGCCGCAGAGGCAAAGAAACCGCAGCTGGATCTGTCAGGACCTTCGATAGAGGAAATGAAGAAGAACCCCTATTTCGATCCTAATATTGGTAGCAAGAATGTTGTCCCGAAGCCTCGTCATTCCCGACAGCTTATCTTCAACCAAAAGGGCAAGTATATACAGCAAGCTGCTGCTTTGCGGCGTCAAGCCCAGCTGGAGGAGATGAAGAAGCGGATCGCGGAGCGAGCACGTCAAGCTGGTATTGATGAGGACTTGGATGTGGAGAAGGCATTCCTTGTCCCTGCTCCTCCCGCTGTCGAGTGGTGGGACGAAGGCTTGGTCAATGGCTCCGACTATTCTGCCATTGACGACCCGAAGAATCTTAAGATCGACACGCCCGATTCCATAATTACTATCTACATCCAGCATCCAGTCCTCCTTGATCCCCCTCAGGATAAACACATCCCACCGCAGAAACCGATGTATCTCACGCCGAAGGAGCAGGCCAAGCTTCGTCGCCAGCGACGAATGGCTGACCTCAAGGAACAACAAGCGAAGATCAGACTGGGTCTTGAACCAGCACCGCCACCAAAGGTCAAGAAATCCAACATCATGCGCGTTCTCGGTGAAGAGGCCGTGAAAGATCCTACCGCTGTGGAAGCACGCGTGAACAGGGAGATTGCGGAGCGCAAGGAAAAACACGAAGCCATGAACGAGGAACGGAAATTGACCAAGGAACAACGTCGCGAGAAACTTGCAACCCAACAGGAGAAGGATGCTGAAAAAGGCATCTACGTCTCCGTGTACCGAATCGACAGCCTTGCCAACGGGCGTCATCGGTTCAAGATCAGTAAAAATGCGGAACAGCAGGCGCTTACTGGTGTCTGTATCATGCATCCGCGCCTCAATCTCGTGATCGTGGAGGGCGGTGGCCACTCGATTAATGCCTACAAGAAGCTCATGCTCAATCGCATCGATTGGACAGAGAACGCTGGTCCAAGCACTACATCCGACGGCCAGCCCCAGACCCCGGCGTCGTGGTTGTCTCCCGAGGATGAGAAGGGCCAGCTGAAAGATCTCAGCCAGAACACATGCACTCTGCTATGGGAAGGTCAGGAGAAGGCCAGGGCCTTCAGGAAGTGGCTTGGTGCAAGGGTGTGTGAGACGGACGCACAAGCGAAGGACGTTTTGGCTCGGGCCAAGATGGAAAACTTCTGGATTCTGGCGAAGAGTTCGAAGACTGCGGCGGCGTAAATTGACACCAGCAGAAATTGCAGGTCGTACAAAGCGAGGAGACGTTGTATAGGCAGGTAGAATGTCACCCTTAGCTCCGGGGGAAAGACTTTACAGAGATAATGAATCGTGAGCAGTTTGTATACTACAAAATATTCTTGGTATTATTCATACAGTACATTCCACATTTCGAGGCGGATATTCGTGTAGATAAAAAATATCCAACAAGCGAAGGTAAATCGCGCACAGATAATAAGCAATCATAAAGTACAACTTTTTTGGTTTTCCTCCACAAACTCCTTGAAGCACATCATCCTCTTGCTGAGGCATTTCATAAAAAGATCCACAGAAGCAAAGATAAGCCACGGTCGATATTATACACACAAAATTACGTACGGCCTGGACCTCCTTGGCCCTGACCTTGACCTTGGTTGCCACCACTTAGTTGTCTCAGGATATCCAGCTGTGCTTTCACTTGGTCATAAGTAGCTGCCGGATTCTGATTCTGATTCTGAACCTGAGCTTGGCCCTGAAGAGGAGCTGTAGCCTGGTATTGTTGTTGTTGGGGTTGCGCTTGAGTTTGAGCTTGCTGCTGCTGCTGCTGCTGCTGAAACTGTTGTAGCGCAGCGAAGAGCGCCGGATTGATATGCGAACCTGGTGGGACATTGGCATACGGGTTCTGTTGTTGATACGCTTGCAGATATGGCATCTGGAATGGAAGCTGTGCCGCTGCTGCTGCAAGCTGGGCGTATTGCTGCTGCGGGTAGAACGGGTAGGGAGAATATTGCTGCTGAGGAGCGCCGTAGAAAGGCTGCTGCGGATTTTGAGGATAGGAGGGGGCCTGAGCGGGGTGCGGCTGCTGGGGTTGCTGCTGTGTGGACGACGGTGGATAGGCAGGAGTTGTGTGGGTATTGTTATGATTGTAATCTTGATGTTGCTGTCGGCGGTCATCATGCGAGTTCAGATGATGATGGCGCGACTCCCAAGAACCACCACCGCCCCTTCCCCGGCCTCCTCCTCCACCTCCTCTGCCTCGTCCCGATCCTCGATCAAAGCCTCCTCGTCCTCTGCCTCCTCTATATCCTCCTCGAGAATACTCGCTGCCTTCAACAGGTGCCTCTTTGTTGCCCATCATCTCATGGAGATTGTCAGGACGCGCAAGAGGGGTGTAGCCGTCTTCACCACCCTCGTCATCATAGTTGAGAACGGCTTGTCCCAGCTTAGAAGGACCGGGGGGTTCCTTCTTAGGCTTTCCAAGGCCAGCATGCTCATTCTTCGCGTCCTTTTTCTCCTGCTTCCTTTGCTTCTGCTTCCGTTTGTATTCGGCTTCGGCTTCGTCGTCCGAGAACTCGATCTCATCCTCACCAACTTCTTCATCGTGGAAGTTCGACGCATCACTGCCCTTCATTCCCTTAAGCGGCTGTGTGAAGACAAATGTCGAGTGGCTCGGGACATAGAATACAGATTTCTCTTTGACAATGCCAAATTCACCGATGGATGCGGGATTCTGGAACCGAACGGCGTAGAATGGCTGCTCGACTCTACCGATAGTCTCAGATACCACACCAATGACAGTCCGGTCCTCAAGGCAGAGCAGTGAGCCGGACTCGAGTACCTGATACTCTCCCGATGTGTTGGCTTTGACCAAAACTGTGTTCTCGACGATCGTCTCAACCTGTCCGAGCAACTCGATCTTCATATCAGGGGTGACGGTGATATCGGGAATCGGGGGAATCTCCTCGGGTTGTTCGTTCGCGGTCCTGACCTGCGCCGCACCTGCCTTTCCCTTCCCTTCTCCCTCGTCATCAGAGCCAGCCTCCGCCTGCATCAAGATCCGCGCTGTTTCTTCCGCACTGAGTATAGGGTAGTCTTCGTCCTCGTCACTATCGTCCGAGGAATCTGTCGAGCTATCATCAGAAGATGATACGATAGGTGAGGAGTCAGTCTCCCATTCTGGGTGCTCATCCTCCTCTTCTTCTTCCTCTTCTTCAGCCGCAGCACCCTCTGAAGTATTAGCAGCATCTGGTCTTTGCAACATCTCTTTTCCAGAATCTTGTACATCTTCATCTGGTTTTTGCAGCACTTCTTTCCCAGACTCTTGCGCACCTCCATCCGAAGCATTCTTCGCATGCTCTGCTGTACTGCCATCTTGTCCGGTAGTTCGCTGTGTCTCTGTAGTGGATTCAACTACTGAAGCCGGCTCCTGCATCACGGTGTCTTTTGGCTCCGGGACAGAAGCAACTGCCTGGGTATCATTGCTTTGTTCATATCGTGTAGGCTCTGTGCTTGTTTCGGGACCCGGTCCCGTAGGAGCGCCTCCATCATCAGTCTTCTGAGGAGAGCTTATAGAGCCGTTTTCTTGTTGGGAAGCTTGGAGGCTGTCATTGAAGAGACTTAAACCTGGTATTAGTGGAGCAGCTTTCGGAGGCGTGGAAGGTTCGTTATTTTCAGTGGATGAAGAACCATTCACTGCATTATTGACTGGAGTTCCAGCTGTCACGGGAGTATTGTAGAAGTCACTGCCATCGTCCACTGGCGTTATCGCAACATCTGGGACAGCAGTGGGTGGCACATTGAGGCATGGTCGCTTTTGAGGAGGTTCCTCGACAACCCCCTCAGGACCTCCAGGGAGCTGACCGTTCGACGGCTGGTCACTCATAATGGGCTCTGAAGGAGGTTTCGACGTGGCAGAACAGAGTAGTTCGGCCGCGAGTTTTGTCCAAACGCGAGCTCTTGCTCGACGCGGCGGAACTTTTTTCTTAGATGTGCGCAGGTGGCGACTGCGGCTCGCCGTAGGAGCTCCCCTCCACGCCGCAGCGAAAGATCCAGCTCGCGACCGCGTCTTCGTTCCGCAGCACTGTTGGATCCCACCCAGGACTCCAAAAATGGCGGCTTCAAGGAGGAGAGCCGTGGACGTCCCGGAGGTCGCCGCCCCAGGGGCGTCTCGCTCGAACCCACTGTATGGCTCCTAAACTTCACCTCAAGTCCCTTCCGTTACCCGGCTGACAGAAGCTCGATTCAGGCCAGCACCACCGCGATTCTACCTCCCGCTGAACGTGGCATTCTATGTCTGCCTTATTTCCAATGGTCTTGCCGCGGCATATGCTCCTATTCAGGATTGCGACGAAGTCTTCAATTACTGGGAACCTGCGCATTACCTCGATCATGGGTATGGACTACAGACGTGGGAGTATTCCCCCGAGTATTCCATACGGAGTTGGCTCTACATCTCCCTGCATGCGCTAGTTGGCACAATGGGCTCCTTGTTTTCGCGGAGAAAGACAGCCGAGTTCTACACCATTCGATTCGCTCTCGCCTTCATATGCGCAGCATGTGAGACGAGACTGTACTCGGCCGTTTGCCGGACACTTAACCCGAGAATCGGACTCCTGTTCCTTATGATCGTAGCATTCAGTCCTGGCATGTTCCATGCTTCTGCCTCTTTCCTTCCGTCCAGCTTTGCGATGTACACGTCCATGCTAGGCCTGGCGGCATTCCTGGATTGGCGGGGCGGACAGAAGACGGCGGAGGGGATAACGTGGTTCGGTATCGGTGCCATTGTGGGCTGGCCGTTTTCTGGAGCTTTGGTAATACCTCTCCTACTTGAAGAGGTCATAATTTCTGCCATTGCTCGTAGTATGAGGACAATATTCTACAGTGTAGCTGACGGGGCATTTAGATGTCTGCTGGTTTTGGTAGGCTTTCGCTTTGACGTGTCCCGGCAAACACACATGATATACTAATTTTTGCAGGGAATGACTGTCGGGGTCGACTCACTCTTCTTCCGCAGATGGGCCATCGTGCCGTGGAACATCGTGTCCTACAATGTTTTTGGGGGCAAGGGTAGGGGTCCCGATATCTTCGGCACGGAGCCTTGGACCTTCTATGTCCGAAATTTACTCCTTAACTTCAACGTTTGGTTCGTATTGGCTGTATCTACTGCGCCACTGCTTGTTCTGCAAGCACTCTTTCGACCTCGTGCCACTTCCAAGCAGACCTTGCTTCGGACAGTTACCTTTGCGGCTCCATTTTACACCTGGCTGGCTATTTTCACCCTGCAGCCTCACAAGGAGGAGAGATTCATGTATCCCGCGTACCCTTTCCTCGCGTTGAACGCGGCCATCTCCTTCCATATGATTCTTTCGTATATCGGTTCAAGTAACCCGAAAGAATTGATTGGACGGATCCCAGCGAAGCTTAAACTTGCTATGGTGATGTCTTTCATTCTCATCGCAGTCAATGCCGGCTTGTTTCGGATTGTTGGGATGGTCACTGCTTACAATGCTCCCCTCAGGATCTATGAACGTCTGCAGGATCAGGAGATCGCGAACCAAGGTGACTTTGTCTGTCTTGGGAAAGAATGGTATCGTTTCCCTTCTTCGTTCTTTCTACCCAAGAACATGCGGGCCAAATTTGTGAAGAGTGAGTTTCAAGGGCTGCTCCCTGGGGAATTTCCCGATGCAAAAAGCGTTCAAGCTCTCTTGAACGGTACGTCGGAAATTCCACGTGGTATGAACGATCGAAACGAAGAGGATACTGGAAAATATGTAAGAATACCATCCTTCGCCGCTTTCTTTTGGTGAACTTTGCTAATTGAATTAGACCGACATCTCTCAGTGCTCGTTCTTGGTCGATTCATATTTCCCCGGAAGCATGCCGAGCGACTTGGAACCAGATTACATCCATGATGAAGAGAACTGGGAAAAGCTGTCATGCAGGAGCTTTCTTGATGCATCTCGGACCAGTCTTCTTGGCCGTGTGGTATGGATTCCGGACTTGCCCTTCCTGCCCGATCGCTACCGCCGCAAATGGGGTGAATATTGTCTCCTCAAGCGGCAGAATCGTGACACGGGCAGCGGGTAGGTTTTGCAGAGGCTCTTCATATGATCTTCCTGTATTCGTTTACCAGATGCGATCTGGATCCCGCGACCGCCAGGCGAGTGGACAGCTGCTCTGGGGTTGACGTGCCGCTTTACCTGATTGGGATAAGAAATCCGTTTATGTCATGCAACCAACGCTCAAGATCCGCGTCGGCGAGAGATAAGGACTCTCAACAAATGGCGGTCTTGGATACTCGCGACCCCTCATCGCTGTTGGCGACTGTGCAGACCGCGGGCCCGCGGCTGGATACACAAGTCGAAATTGGCACGGCACAGATCCGCTGGGTACTGCATGGAATAGGTAGCCATAATGGCAATTAGAGATGACTTACGCCCTTATCAATTATCATCTGTACAGTACTTTTATGGATGTTCCATCTGCTGTCTACTTCTCCAGATTCTCTTGCCTTCTCTCGGACTTCGCAGGTGACGCTCGCAGCTAACCGCCGCGTCTCAATATGGAAAATTTAGTGGCTCTGGTACCCCAGTGTTTGGGCGAATTTCGCATAAAAGATGTAGCTTTAGTGCTGCTCATAATAAATTCCTGCCTCTGGCTTGCGTTTGCTGCCTTCAAGAAAATCAAAACTCCAAAATATTCCAGACCATCAACCCCCGACCTCGAAAAGCCAGCTTCACCGGTGAGAACCAAATCAAAGGTTGATAGAAAGCCAGGAGGTATGAATGATTGCGTTGAAACTATATACATTTGCTGACCACGATAATATCAAGAATGGATACCTTCCGACTTCAAGAGACCCCGTGCCTCTCCGTACCCGAACTGGGATGTCCACACCACCAAGCCGATTCCTTATCGACCTTTCAGATATGGCCCGTGAGTCAATTCTGGATCGATAGATTGATAGTAGCTAAAAGTGTCAGGAAATATTTTGTCACAATGGGCTTGAGAAGTATGAAGTGGGACGAGTGGATAGGTATGCCAGTGCCTCCATTACCACCATCTTCGCTACTCGTTCAGATATAGTTCAGATATCTAACTGGACTTTAGAACTTGACAACCACTACCCGCGATACCACGCAGACAAGGCTCGTCGAATCAGGGAGCGTGGCGAGAAGTGTTGCAAGACAGCCCCGGAGGCGATGGACGGTGCAATTGAACTTCTAGAGGAGCTGTGCGTATCGCCTCCCTGGCTGGTTCGTTCGTCCATGCTGACATTCCCCTCATAGCTGCTCATACCTCCCTGAGCGATACCCCTCCATGTTCAAAAAGACTGACGTCGGCATCGACAACCTCTTCACCGGGGAATCTTTCAACATCGTCCAACGCCCCCTGCCAGAAGACCCCATGGCCATGTCCGCCCGCCTCGTCCAAGACGACCTAGCCCTCATGTTCGAGAAGGAAGACGGACAATACTACCTCCTCGCGGGCGCGATCCTCCTCGCCGGCTTCTGGCGCCTCGAGGACAAATTCGGCACGTCCCTCTCGGAGATCCACACCTCCGGCGACGTGCCCCAGTTCAGGGAGAAACTCGAAAAGGGCATGATGAACTTCTTCCGCCGTATCAGGCCCGAGGACCCCGTCCTCCGCAACAACTACTTCCTCCAGGTCGACGACGACCTCGCCTGGTCGCACAGCATCGGCCCCGAGGACTCCCCCGAGGTCAGCTGGAACACGGCCGAGAAGAACCGCGCCATCGAGCACCACTATTTCCGCTCCGAGCGGCAGTCCCTGCGGCGGCTGCCGAAGTCTGGGGCTGTCGTGTTCACCATCCGCACGTACTTTGAGCCCATCACGGGGATCGTGAAGGAGCCGTATGTTCCGGGGAGGTTGGCGTCGGCGATTCGGAGCTGGGGCGAGGACGTGTCGAGGTATAAGGGGAGGGAGAAGTATGAGGAGGTGTTGCTGGAGTATTTGGATAGGAAGCATCAGGAGCAGCTGGATGCGGGGTTGGATCTGGAGAAGGAGGATGAGGTTAGGAGTTATCCGTTCTGAATGAATGAAGACAGACAGACAAGACAGCTCCTTCTGCGGCTGGGGTTGTGGTTATGATATGATGGCTATTTATTGATTTTTCATGTGCATGCATATTATTTCTCGGGAAATCAAAAGAAGTTGGAAATATGTTGTTATTCCTTATCTACGGATCTCACCCAGTGTACTCCTCGAGGGATCCGGTCAGTTACTTTGCTGGCAACCATAATCTACGTTTCCGTGCTTGTGCACTTAAAAATGACCAGAGATCAGCTTCAAGCATGTACGGATCATCATCATCATCAAATACATAATGGTACAGTAGATGTCTCTGTGCATACAGAGCTTATGTTATGTTCAAATAATTCAGACCGCCGCTCACTTTTCCGTCCTAGTTTTCCGTTCCAAAAAGATGCAAAAGCCCGCCGACCCTCTCGCTGAGCCTATGCGCGTCATCGATGCAACTGCGACGCTCCTGATCCGAAACGCCAGAGCCGGGTAAGCCAACCATGCCCTAACCTCACCTATAACCAGCCCGTCCTTCTTTTATAGAGCTGCCAGATACCTAGGTACCTAGGTCCTTACTCACACCGTCGCCCCCTCCTCCGTACTTCCCACGTATACATCCTCCTTCTGCTCCTCCTTCCTTGGCCTCCCCCTCCCTCCTCCTCCTCCTCCTCCCCGCAAATGCCCTCTCCTTCTCCTCGCGCCAGCTACACTCGTCCTTGAACTCGCAGATGCGGCACTTCCACGCGTCCATGACCTCGACGCCGCGCGGGTCGCGCTGCCCGCGCCACCAGGTCATCTGGTCCGAGACGTAGGACGTCAGGACGGCGGGGTCGAAGAGGAAGGATCTGCTTCCTAGGACCACCGGGGAGGGTTCTTCTTCGGTGGTTGGGGCGGAGGAGATGTATTTTGCGGTCAGGAGCGGGGAGAGGACGGTTGGGTAGAGTTCGAGGGTGCGGGGTTGCGTTGGGGAGGGAATGGAGGGGGAGATTAAGGGGGAGGAAGAAGAAGAGGTATGTTCCGGAGGGAGGAAAGTGAGGCGGAGTTGTTCTTTCATGAGGTTCCACAGGCTGGTGAGGTTGTTGTGCGCGAGGAGGATGCTGGTTGAGTTTTGGCTCGCGGACGGAACGTAGTCCGAATCCTTTTCTGATTCCTGCGAGGACAGGACGTCGAAGAATTGGTCGTTCAGGCCTCCGACTTCGAGGACGAAGTCGTCCGTAAAGGACCGTTCCGGGTCCAGGGCATAACGCAACGCGAGCGCTTCGATGGTGACGTCGTCGCTGGTCGTGAGCCGGTTAAGCATGTGGTAGTAGATCTGCAGCTGGAGGAGTGTAGGACGGAAAGACGTGCTCGACACCGTGGGGATGGAGCGGCTGGCTCGCGTCTTGATATCCGTCATGTATATCCTCGGGATATTGTAAGCCTCTCGGATCTTGTTAGTATCAGCGGGAGGCTGTTCCACCGCGGACGCAGCTTCGGACTGCTCGGGCTCAGACCAAGCAAGATCAGAGAGCTTCTTCCCGCCTCGAGATGGAGAGAGTAGGTAGTCCGACAGGGACATCTGATACTCGGGCAACGCAGCCCTGGCCGTTTCAGCATCCGCATAATAAGCCGCAGCAGACGCTTCCAGTTCTGGATCGGGGCACTCGTAGGAGAGCTGGTCAATGACGCCGTTGACGATTTCACCGTCGATCAACCCCCATATCTCCAACTCCCTCGTCATGCCAAACTCCCGCAGCGTGCGGAGCCCCTGTATGACGTTCCATATCCTCAGTGCCCAGGCGTCCTCCTTGGTCGTGATCTCCACGGGTACAGTCGTGTGGACCTCATCCTCGAGAGTCTTGTGCACCGTGCTCCCCAGCTTCATCGCAGCCGTCCTCCTCTTCCTCCCATGTTTCGTCAGTGTGTACCAGTACTGCAGTTCGCACCACGCGGGAGAGACCAGGTCGGTAACAGAAAGCGCCTTGTTGGGCGGTTGTCTGAAGCGTTCAATCGGCGATCGGACATCTTGGGAAGCTGTATTCTGGATAATTCTCGTCCATTGCTGCTCGCGTGCTATATCCCTCTCACGCTCTCTTTCTCTCCCTTCTATCGAATTGGGGTGCTCAACTAGACGCTTGATTGTCAGACCGTCAGCTCTTCCTTCAAAGACCGCATCTAATCATTAAGAACAGGAAAACTGTACCAGTCGCGGTGCGAGGGTCGCCTGCGACCTGACTCGCAGCGCCGGGTATCCAATGCAGTGGCGCGGTCCGATTCTGCTGCGTCCCCGCCCAGGGAGGAATACATTTCTCCCTGCCCAGCTTCTTAGGGGTGCGGGGAGACTTTGGGTGCTCCTCATAGTCCTCGATGTCTCCGACGAGGAGGGTGGGCTGGAGATTTTGTTCCTGCGAGTCAGCGGCGGATTCAACGATAGTCGCGGTGGCGCTCCGCGTCGTAGCGGCGTGCTGTGTGGCGACGTTCGCGAGCAGCTCGTTCAGCAGCTCCTCTTCCTCCGGGGTGAAGTCGGATCCGTAGTCGCTGCTGTCATTGAAGGCCATTCCTGGTCTGTATCTGAGGGGATTGGCAGGGCATGCCTGCTGTAGGGTGAAAATCAGCTATACCATGACCGCGGCGGGCGTTGCAGAGCAGAAAAGCGTTTTTGTCGCGCCCGCCAATCTCCGAGCTGGAAAACAATAGCGTCATCCGCAGCTTATCGGGTCAGGTGAGGAGCTTGCCGTATCAAAACTGCCGATTTACCAATCATTAAAATGCTCTATCACAATACTCTATAAATCTATGAAACGCAATGACTAGTATATACAAATGAAGTGTAAACCAGCGATCTCTAAAACACCCACTCAGCAATCACTAATAACGGAGGAATGAGGTATCACAATGCCAGATGCCATCCAACAAACGATTCTATCCAGGATATCCATACTGTTTCGGTCTATCGAAACCAATTCCCATTATGTCCTCAAAACTGCCTGTGAATGGGATATTTCGCTCCTCGCAGTCAAACCGCTCTGCGCCTGCAGGAGCCCAGCGGCCTCCGCAGCGGCAACTTCTCGTGCTGCCTTCTGGTTCAGCCAGCTCAGATACGTCTGCCAGCCAACTGCAACGGTACCTCCAAATACGCTGCGGAAATGCGGAGGTATGTACATAAAACTGAACGCCGTGACGGCGGGCCACAATTTGACGCTGTTCTTGATGCTGGTCGGGACGGCCTTCTTCAGCCGCTCCCAGGTTTCCTCCAGACTCGCACCGGCTAAGAGGGACTGCATGCTGAAGAAATAGGTGTTAAAGACAGGAGTGAAGCAGGCCTGCTGCACGGAAACTTTGGTAAGTATGGAAAGGAACTTCGAGCCGTAGTTGAAGTTGTGGTGCAGAAACATGAACCTCATTATGGTAATCCATCAGCATGTATTATCTCGTTCAGCGCCATGCAAGACATCTCTACCGCACAAGTCGGGAGAGAGAGGGAGAACTCTCAAGCATAAAGGAGGACCCCATCCGACTTACCACTTATACGACGGGATGCTGGATACGAGTCCCACCGTCAAATGCCTAAGAGTTCTCAAAGGATCATACCCTCCGCGCTTCTCCTCGACCTGTTGCGCATCTTCTCCGCTCTGTCCAGGGACATTGTCTGAGCTCTTTTGCTCAGTGCTGGCTTTCTTTCCGTCGTCAGACGGAAACAATAGCTGCGCGCTCAGGTCTCCGCACAAGTACACGACGAGCGAGCTGCACAGCTGAGTCACGTAGGGCCGTTTGTCCTGCGCGCGACCGTAAAACCTTCCAAACTTTCCAATTGGACTCGACTGGATTATCTGGCGCAGCGATCGGCTTGCTGGGACAGTGACCGGAGGAGTAGCCGCTCCAGCAGAGGATGCGACAGAACCAGTAGTAGTATCAGAGGGGAAAGACTTTGACTGCAGGTGGGATCCCTCCGTAGGCCCATTACTTGCGCGCTCTATAGGCGACTCTTTCTCCGAACGAGGGGTCGAGTTATGTCTTCGTTGCGTCGTTCTATGTACACGACATCTGGATGGAACTGTCGGCCGCTTGATCGAGGCGCAGAGACTGTATCCAACGTTCCCGCTGCCCGCGATCACTCTCATCTCTCCGTCCTCAGGCAAAATTGAACCACTGACCGGTTTATTGCTAGCATATAAGATCCCGCGGGAGAAATGCTATCTCCGACGATCCAGATCTCGCGATAGCAACCACAACGAAGAGTGAAATGAAAACCACAACAACCCGAAAAGATATACAAAAGAAATTTATAATAGCAAAGAAATGAAGGAGTGGAGAGTTTCTGCTGGCAGGAAAAGAAGAGACTTGTGCTGTCCGCGCACACGACCCCGTCGCTGCCGGTCGCGGAACACGCGGCGGCGCTGTCCGGCTTCGGACTTAAGTCGCATGTCCGAAGTCACGTGTGATTGACCAATCATCGTCGACGTTGTATATCCTCTGTCTCCTACCTCTTTAGGTAGGAACGTGCCTGGTCCATTCCTTCCCTCACCTCATGGCCCATGGCATCTCCTACTTAAACCTCCTCTCCCCTCCATTCTATACGCTTACATCCTGCTTAATTACTCCGATTCATCTATTTCTCGTCGAAGTATTACAAGAAGGTGCTTATATCGCACGGTTCTCAGAATCTTCTACACCATTATACGTCTATATGATTCCGCGACTTTGGAGATCCTCAATTTCGTAGTCCGAGAACCCAAGCTCCCTGAAGACCTCAGCTGTGTGCTCTCCCAGCAACGGCGGCCTGGCCCGGATCTCACCCTCCGTGTTGCTGAATTTGACCGATACCGATCAATTTGATCTCCCCACCTTCTAGAGAGTCATGGTCCACATTCTATCATTCTCCCCGCAGTTGCCTGAGGATGCGCAAAGTCTTTTTCGATGGTATTCACCGGGCCATGCGCAAGCCCACTTCCTTCCAGAGCAACTATCCACTCGTCCACTGTCCTCTCTTTGATAACTGCATTGACTATTCCGTCGAGCAGAGTCCTATTCTCAACTCTGAGCTCGTTTGTCCTAAATCTTGGATCATCGAGCAGATCAACCCTGCCAATCCTCTCCGCTAAAACCTTGAACTGTCTGTCGTTGTTCGCCCCAAGGGCCAGATGCGCATGATCTCTGGTCTGGTACGTATTATACGGCACTATGCTTGGATGTGCAGAGCCAAATCTCTGCCCTTCCAGGCCGAGATTGAACCAGTTGACCCCGACGTTGATGAGAAGTGAGATCTGTGTCTCGAACGACGACGCGTCAAGCTTCTGGCCCCTGCCCGTCCTGCGCCGTGCTTCAAGAGCCGCGGGGGTGGCCCCGTGCATGTATAGTCCCGTGTACATGTCGACCATACCGAGGCCTGGCCGGACTGGTGGGCCGTCACGTTTGCCTGTGATGTGCATCAGGCCTCCTTCCGCTGCGGCGATGGCATCGTAGCCTGCGCGGTTCGAGTAGGGCCCTCGAGAGCCGTAGCCTGTGGTTGCATTGATATATGAGACGAATAGGAAGGGGTGAAAAGATTCTCTGAGTGCTGAACCATGGCTTACCAGATATGGAAGCGTAAATGAGAGATGGATTGACCTGCGACAGGGGTATCATATCCGATGCCCAACTCGTCTGCCTTGCCCGGCATAAAATTCTCCACTCTGCGTCTTATGAGCAGCTGACTCTGATAGACCTAGACAGCTTCTAGCGAGAGAGAAGACATACAGAACATCTGAATCTTTCGCAAGTCGATACAGAATATCGAGTGCCTCTTTCCGCTTCAGATCCAACGTTGCAGAACGTCTGTTCCGGTTCACGCTGGCGAAGTAAAAGGACATTGGCCCGTCTTCCTTCCTCCATTTCACGTTCTCGCCTTTTACTCTCCAGTAACGGGCGTCGTCCTGGTAGTGGAGACAGACTGTTCAGTAACAATTATGCAGGTCCGCATTGAATGTGGCCATTCAATACGGCGAAACTATGCACATACCCCTGTTTTGGGGTGCTCTGTCTTTATGACATCGGCCCCGTTGTCTGCGAGGATTTGAGTGCAGAAAGGACCCTGTCCGGTCCCGCATGAGCAAAATCCGTATCAAGAATGATATCAAAGACGACAGACTGCCGAAACTCGCGAGAGGTCCAGAATCTTAAGACCTTCGAGAGATCCCTGTGCGCCAGCGGGACCAGATGCTGCGTTCGTCTTCCGATGAATTAAGCAGCGTGTGACTTTGAGTGTCTTTCTGTTTGAGAAGGATCGAGAAGCCAGGCGAAGCCGTTGAAGAGCTGATGTTGACAGCATCCCAGGTCCTCTGTTTGATCAGTATTCGAAAATACTAGTCTCTAACAGAAATTTGCGAAAATTAAAGGCAATATCTAATTTTAAACTCAAGCGATCTCTTCTGTGTATTGATGTAGCTTCCCAACATAGCTCGTGCGGGGAAGCTACATCAATACACAGAAGTGAGGCTTGTTGTGACCATGAGCAACCCTTAATATGAACACCACGGCGACATCTTATGTACCGAGATATGCTGAGAGTTATTTCTCTTAGTCTATCCCATCTAAGCATCTCGAAATGTTTTCAAGGACTGCTCAGGTAAAGATCCCTCCAATCGATTTCCACGCCCAGTAGATCTGATATCTGACCCCACATACATACATAGCTCCTCAGGATCAGTCTTGTGAGACGAAAAATTTCCAAAACCAGAAACGCTCCCAACTTCGCTATCCCGTCTCAATCGTAAAGCCATACAACGCAGACCCATCCACGCACGAGCACGAGAATACCTCCCCCAAAACCTCCCCGACCTATCCCCCTCGCAATGCCGCGTCCGGTACACCATATCCCAGATACGCGCCGGTTTCCCCGAAGACACCTACTGGCTGAAGGTCGACGAAGAGAAGCGCTTCCCATCCGAATTCTTCTCCGCCATTACCCGTGATAGCTGGCTGGGCATCTGCATGCCCCGCGAATATGGCGGTCGCGAGCTAGGCTTACAAGAGGCCGTGACGATGATGTCGACCATCGCGGAATCCGGGGCGGGCGGGACGGGTGCGTCGTCCATCCACATGAACATCTTCGGGCTCGCGCCCGTCGTCAAGTACGGCGCGGAGGAGCAGAAGGGACGGTTCCTCTCGCCGCTGATACAGGGGGAAGAGAGAGCGTGTTTTGTCGTCACAGAGCCGAATACAGGTACAATCAAGAGCTGTCCGTGATGGCGATACGTACGTGCTAAGCGGCAGCAAGATCTGGACCTCGACGGCACAAGTCGCGGAGAAGATCCTCATCCTCGTCCGAACAACCCCTGTAGACCAGGCCCGGAAACCTACCCACGGCCTCTCCCTCTTCTACACCGACCTGGACAGGGCCCAAGCCCAAGTGATGGAAATCCCCAAAATGGACCGTGCCGCCGTGGATTCAAACTCCTTATTCTTCGAGGACTGGCGCGTTTCCACGACCGACCTGATCGGTTCCGAAGGCGACGGGTTCAAGCAGATCCTATACGGGATGAACGCGGAGCGGATCCTAATCGCGGGGGAGGCGGTCGGACTGGGTTTCGCCGCTCTACGGCGGACAGCAAACTACGCCGCGGAGTCGAAGCACGATATCGGTCGGAACAAAGGGATCAGCACCCGCTAGCGGATATCTGGGTCAGGCTCGAGGCCTCCAGACTCCTGGTGAACCAGGCGGCGGGGATGTACGATGAGGGGGGCATCGATGCCGTGACGATAGGCGCCTACGCCAATGCAGCCAAGTACCTGGCCGGGGAGACGGCGTTCGCGGCGTGCGAGACGGCGATGATGGTCCATGGAGAGATTGGATACGCGAGAGTACCATGTTGAGAGGTATTTAAGGGAGGTGCTGATTCCGCAGCTGGCCCCCGTCAGTCGGGAGTTGTGTTTGAGTTATGTCGAGGAGAGGGTGCTGGGGTTGCCGAAGTTGTATTAACAGGTACAGGCAGTACTTAAACTGAACAGTTGTAAAGCGTTTCGGTTTCCTGGTGTGACTTAGTGTTGGCATAGTGTACCTAGGTAGATATCCAGGTAAGTGAGTGGATATTACAGAACAAGAGCGATTTCATAATCGTATTATCACATTATTATTTATCACATCTATCTAGGATAGGTATCTAGATACTCTTATGCATGTATGTATGTATTGCATAATGCTCGATCACCTCGACTCGACAAAAACACATGGTATCTGAATACCCCATCAAAACAGAAACACATTACTTGCATACACACATAGTAAGCCAGACACTCGTGACGGCATGAATATGAACAATAAAAAATAAATCAACCAGGTATTTTAATGAACCCCGGAAACACACAACAATGCAAATGCAATGCAATGCAATGCAAAAAACATTCTCTTCTGGGTATAGAGATGAAAATGAGAGCAGGAACTTTTTTCTTTCTTCAACAGGTGCAGGAGCGGAAATGGAATAGGCGCTAATGCAAAAAGTCGTCGAATATTATTATCGAGGGTATGGGTATGAGGTATAGGAGGTATATCAGGGCGTGGTGTGGTTATTTTTTTTTTCGATTTTATTTCAGACTGAAATCCGACTGCCGGGTATTCACCCGATCGATATCGTACGGATTGCCCTCGTACTCGCTCTTCTGGCGATGCAGCGATCCGCCCGTCCTGGTCGACGTCATCGAGTACGCCCGGCTGCGGGTGCGGCGCGCATCGGGGAGTCCCTCGGCATCCGACGAGTCGCTCTCTTCTTTTTCAGCTTCGGGGTACGGCGCGGGGGCTTCGGTCCGGTCGAACGACGACGCCGCCGCCGCCGCCGCTGCTTCCTCTTCCTCCTTCATCTCCTCCTCGGCATCGGACTCCTGCACGTTCTGCTGCTGCAGTTTGCGCATGAAGGCGTCGGACTGGGCGGCGAATTTGCATCTTGTGCGGATCGCGGGGCCGTATTTGTAGAAGAGGAACGGGAAGGGCACGCAGGCGACGGCCAAAAAGGCCGGGATGGACGAGGCCCAGTGGATTCCCAGGTCGTTGTACATGTACGTGGTGAACAAGGGGAACGCGGCACCGAAGCAGGACCGCAGGACGGAGTTGGCGGCCAGCACGGACGCCGCGAAGATGGTGTACGAGTCGATCAGGTAGTTCATGATGCTGAGGAAGACGAGGACCATGCCGAAGCCGAAGGGGACGCCGGCCGCGATGCTCGCCAGCCAGTGAATGGACGAGTAGTTGGTCCATGCGAACCAGAACAGGCCGACGGGGATGGCGATCGATGCGATCAGGCATGGTGGGAGACGGGCCTCCGGAGGGGCGAAGCCGCCGTGCTTCGCTTGGGTGCGGATGTAGCGCTTGTTGTCTGGGATGGTGTATGCGATGGCGACGAGCATGCCGACCATGATGCCCAGGAAGGAGAGACCACCCACGCCCTGGTTCCATCCGCGGTGCTGCTGGTAGACGATGGGGAAGGCGGCGAAGAGCATGTAGAGCGTTCCGTAGATGATGGCCATGTAGATGGAGAGGAGGAGGACGATGGGTTCCTTGAAGAGGAGGATCCAGGGCCGCGAGAGGGACGTCTTGAACGCCTCCTTCAGGGACACTTTGCCCTGGTCGATGTCGAGCTTGCTCCGGTACACTTTGCCCGTGATCTTGGACAGTCTCTCCGCGCGGCGCCGGAGGAGCACGGGGGCGTACGTCTCCGGGATGGCCAGGGCGCCCAGGATCCAGACCGCGCCGGAGAAGATGCCCAGGAAGCCCTCCACCCATCTCCAGCCCGCGTTCATGCCGAGGAACCCACCGATGACGGGGCCCAGGACGGGGCCCAGGAAAGGAGCAGCTGCAAACACGCTCATGGCGATACCTCTCTGCGAGGCGGGGAACATGTCCGCGATGACACCGCCCGCGTTGGTCAGCGGGGACGAACCGAAGGAGCCCGCGAAGAAACGCAGGATGATGAGCGTCTGGATGTTCTGGGAGCCCGCGCTGCCGGCGTTGAACGCGGTGAGGGCGCAGTACGTGCCGACGAAGAGCAATTGGCGTCCGAAGAGCTCACTCAACGGCGCCCACAGCAGAGGGCCGATGGCGAAACCCAGGACGAAGAGGGAGACACCCAGCGTCGCGACCTCCTGGCCCATGTGGAACTCGGCCATGATCTCGCGGATACCGCCCGTGTAGGCGGACGAGACGAGCGCGACGGCCAGCGTGGCGAAGGCGACCAGCATGGTGATGCCCCATTTTTTGAAGGTGCCGAAGAGCATGGGGTTGCGGGGGTCGTTGGGGATCCACTGGACGACATAGGGGTCCTCGTCCGTGCCGGAGCCCGCGTATGGGTAGTCGATGATCTCCTGGGTGACCACGCCCTGGTCCACGACGAGACGCCAGTAGGGGATCTTCTTCGGCTTGGGGGGTTCGATCTTGTCGACCTCATGGTCCGCGTTGCGGTCCGCCATGGCGGCGCTGAGAGTATATCCGTGTGTGCTATACCTCTATTCGTTATACTCGTGGGGGATTGGGGGACGTAAACAAATTGAAACGAGCGGAGAGAGATCAGAACCCACGACCCAGATTGGAAGGAAAAGGGGCAGAAGGAAACAAACGGCCTCTGAAAAGCGCATCCCGAAAAGGAAGACGCAGATGTGCAGTACTTATATAGGCCTGAGGTCACGGCGCCGTCAGCAGATCCACCGTGCTGGACCCGCGCCGGCGTTAAAAAAAAAGCCAGAACAAGAAAGGCGCTGGCTAAGCTCTTTTGCCCAGCACTACTGCTTTCTATGCTCCGCACAATTCTATGCACAGGTGGAGACGGAGATACCGGTCGAGATCGTGTGCGTCACCGCGCGCGCTCCCCGGCCCGAGACCACGAGTTATGCATCACGTGAGCGCCGTTCTGCAGCGCGGGGCCGCGTGCATAACGGCCTCGCGTGGCTGCTGACTAAGGAATCCGGGGTCTTGTGCGCGACATAAGCTTCTGCACGCGGCGCGGTCCCTGGCAGGCCGCCCAACCTGGCGATCGGTGTCCCGCCTGCCGAGGCCCGACCGGCCGACTCGCACCGTCCTGGGTACGGCGCAGGCTGAGATGCGACGCTTACCAATTCCAACGCTGAGAGTGAAAAATCTTCAGATAGTATCCCGTATTCCGTAGTATGGTATGCTGGACTCCATGGATCTGATGAGACGGATCTGTCAGATGCAACCCACCTTCTCGAAGAAACGGAGTCACCATTTCTCCGTCCGTCGCCACCCGTCGAGCTACTACAGAGAACCAGGTGGGACTGCCCACGGGTGTCGCCGAGATGCTGCACTCGACCTGTCAAGCCCCAACGCATGGCTTTTTTCTTTTCGTCCGCATACCATTGTACGATGTCGGATTACTGCGCGTTGCACTGTCATCAGCACACAAGATTCTTGGGTCTACTAATCATTATATATTCATTATTATCGATCAATATACATGACAGTAGCACTGCGTCGTAGCCAGTAAATAGACCCATTTGCGTGACGGTCCGCGGTCGTAGCGTTGCAGCCTGCAGGTACCTAGCTTAGGTTATCTTGGATGAAGTTGAAAACCTGTCCGTGCCCCGGCACTTATCGGTCGGCCTCACCGCTTCCCGACAAGAACGCCCGGATCCGTCTACCCGGTTGGGCAGTCAAATCATCTACCCAGTGGGGGTTGCGAGTGTATTCTAGTCACTTCTCTGATAAAAAAAAAGGATATATAAAAATATCTACATACCAACGAACTGTAGTCCCGTGCACTCCTCTCAAATCACATCGACGGTTCTTGGCATGAACTCTCCAGTCTTGTTCTGTGACTGACTAGCGGATGAAGCCGGAAGTGGGGTCCAGATACATATATATATATATATATATTTTAAAAAAAAGTGAAAAGCAGGCCCCGCTTCAACTATCGACGACTAGTTAGACGTAGCTAAAAGCTACCCACTCACCATCAACTTCGATCTCATGAGTCGGGTCATGCAAGGGATGAAACATACATTGGGTATCTGGACTCGAAATACAAATATAGAATGGGTAGAAGACTCTGTTGTGTGCAGAATACAGGCCTGATACCACACATTCGGTCTGATGGAGGTGGCACACATCCAGTGCACATACAACTGAAATCATAATCATGCCGGGATCCAAGTAAGTTGTCTATACACATATATATACATAACAATCCTCTTCTAATCATTCCACCGGCCGACTAATGCTGTCCGTAATTTCATAGCACTATAGGTTGGCAGACGTGCCCAAAGCCAAGCCGTCGAAGGTCTGTCTGAAAACGGAGGACAGGACGGGACTTAGTACCTATCGACCCGGAGAAAGCCTAGGAAAATATATATACATATATATATATATATCGCCACGCAACCAGACCTCACCTGCACTGCGTAACGTGTCCCTTCGAGTACTAGTTAGTAGATGTTGCGAGGCACCACAAACTCAGGAAAGTAGGTAGGAACTTGGGAATTTAATCCATGATAAAGAATGACACAGGGTTCTTACTCAAGAACACCTCAAGATTTACTAACCGCGTAGAAAGAAAAGCCAACTTAGGTTAGGTAGCCAACTACCTACCTTGTCTACCAAATCATCTACGAGCCGTTCTAGATACCCCCTACCTAGCCATTCAGTAGGCATCGACTTAAAACCTGTTAGTTGAGCGCGCAGTTGTGTACGTTGGCCTACTTGGATACCTAGCCAGTAGGCTAGCCTAGCCCAACGCTGCGCATGTCTCAGACATATTACTTGGAATGGAGGACAGTTCATCTTCCAATCTTGTTTCATTTTTTTTTTTTTTTTTTTTTCTGATGTCTTATGATATAGACTGGATCATGATGGAGAGAATGACTTCCACTACTGTACCTTAGTACCTACCTTACGCGCTGCCGTTACTTCCAGGTGTAAAGCGACAGGACCCGACCGTTCCTGATAACATGGGTCAGATTAGAGAGATTTGTCCATAGATTCCATCCCATCTTCTTAGCTATCTATCCTGGTCTAAACTCGATACCAATCTTCATAGCCTTCATCCATTAATAGCCCGCATGAGCAAACAGCAGCGTATGCTGTATGACTCGTCTCGCTCCGTCAAAGATCCCAGTGCGGCCGGCCGGCCGGTCGGTCGGTCACTGCAGGTCGGGAGCGGAGACATGGATCGTTACCTGTTTTGCCCTGACGGTCTATTATGAAATCTAATAGCTATCTACTGCGTAATCTACTGCAGAGACTGGAAAATTGCATGGAAGAGTGATAAAATTATCATTATTATGATGCCATACTCGTATAACGAAGGGAGGGGAGGGGCACTGGACAGGGAGACTACAGCACGCGTAAGACCAGCATCACCAGTTCCGTGCGACTGGGATGTCGGTTACGCGTCTACGCAATGTACAAAAGGAATACTAGGTAGATATGCTGCCTACGAAACACCAAGACTAGTATGAAGATTAAATATTAGAACTGGGTTGAATTCTCAAGACGTAGAAACTCGCATTTCGGCGTCTATGTCATGAGGACCGGTGATGAGACACCGTTCGAAGAGCTTCCGCTAATGTACATGCTTGTTTGTGGGATACGCCCATGACCAAACCACCCAGCCGTTTCTTCGACCTTAGTACTATTCAGTAGCTCAAGAGAAAATAGACAACCCAGTGATGATAATAACCCGTTTGAAAACAAAAGCACAGGAACCCGTCATTTCTCGCCAGTAGTCATGATAAGGAAAAAAAAATGAAAACCCCGAATCGCCAACCCAGAATATCAAGAGCCCAACCAAAGCGTAGTTAAAGACTCATGATGAGAAAGGGAATCTAAGAACGCTCGCCACGGAGACGGCGGGCAAGCTGGATGTCCTTGGACTGGATGGTGACACGCTTGGCGTGGATGGCGCACAGGTTGGTATCCTCGAAGAGGGAGACGAGGTAGGCCTCGACGGACTCCTGGAGAGCACCGATGGCGGAGGACTGGAAGCGCAGGTCCGACTTGAAGTCCTGGGCGATTTCACGGACCAGACGCTGGAAGGGGAGCTTGCGGATCAGAAGCTCGGTGGACTTCTGGTAGCGACGGATTTCACGCAGAGCGACGGTACCGGGCTTGTAGCGGTGAGGCTTCTTGACACCTCCGGTGGAGGGAGCGGCCTTGCGGGCAGCCTTGGAAGCGAGCTGCTTACGGGGGGCCTTGCCACCAGTGGACTTGCCTGTTGTGTGATGTTAGTGATGATGTTCGAAGACGCGAGGCGTCACCGGTCGCAGGCGGTGATGTGACGCGACCGGGCAGCGACAGTGAGGTCGACGGTGAGGTGGCACTTACGGGCTGTCTGCTTGGTTCTAGCCATTGTAGAAGTATTTATTTGATGGATTTAGGTTGTTTTGGTGATGGAAGAGTGATGGTTTTGATGAAAGTCGATGGAGATCGTCGATGAGTGGATGGAGTGAGTGAGTTGTAGGAAGGATGGAGGAGGTGGGTGGGGGGAGGTATTTGTAGGTGCGGGCGCGGGCGGGTGATCTGGGAGCGCTGCCTGCCAGTTGGGTGGTCTTAGCGCGGCTGCTTTTTGATCAGAAAAGCGGCCGGAAAGCAGTGCGCCATAAGCCGTGATTTTGGCACGCAAGTTTGGCTGGGGAAAATCAAAGGGTCGCGGGCACGATGCCTCAGGCGCCCTTGCTCCCGAGCGCTAAGCGAGACAGCTTCCGCCAGCCAATAGGAGCGCAGGATCACAGATCTAGAATACCTCCCAACCCCCTCGTGATCCCAACCACGACACAGTTATGCGGCTGAATCAAAGGGATCAGAATAATGCACGTAGTTAGTAAATTGACTTCTATGTATTCTCTGATCTTGATCTGTGTTGTGATAGGCCTTCCAGCCAGGATCATGCTGTCCAGCGGAATCGCGAGCTTCTCGGCGCAGGTTCCGGGAGATCAGACCAGCGGTTGGGCGCGCGCACCCTGATTGGCCAGCCGCCCTTCTAGCGCGTGATTCCAGCGACTCCCCGCGCTCTGCCCTTCGCTATACAAATATCTCCCGCCCCAGCTACCAGACCGTCCTCTTCCTCTCTCCATCTCACTTCCAACGCTTCTCTGCTTCCACAAGTCTCCAACTTGAAGATCTCCGCGTTTCTACCAACCTTAAAAACTTAATCTTCTAACCCGCTTATCAAAATGACTGGACGTAAGTGGCTTCTATTCTTGGACGCGTCTTATAGATGCGATCGATCGTCTACTGTCGACACTCAGTTACTGACGCGTCTCGAATACAGGCGGCAAGGGTGGCAAGGGTCTCGGCAAGGGTGGTGCTAAGCGTCACCGTAAGATCTTGCGTGACAACATCCAGGGTATCACCAAGCCCGCTATTCGTCGTCTTGCCCGCCGTGGTGGTGTCAAGCGTATCTCCGCCATGATCTACGAGGAGACTCGTGGTGTCCTGAAGACCTTCCTTGAGGGTGTCATCCGTGACGCTGTCACCTACACTGAGCACGCCAAGCGCAAGACTGTCACTTCTCTCGATGTCGTCTACGCCCTCAAGCGGCAAGGACGTAAGTCTTATCCTTCCATCTTTCGTCATCTTGACGCGTCTAACATGTTCCTCAGGCACTCTGTACGGTTTCGGTGGTTAAACGTTTTTTTCTGCTTCCTTTCGAAATAGCCATCCTGCGCGGTCGACGCGTCTGTTGTCTCCCCGCAGCAGGAACGCGACGGTTTGCTTTTTCGGGTTGGTTTACGGTATGACTGGGACGTTGGGGTGTTCTCTGAATAGTTTTATTACAATATCATGGGTCTGGGTCTTTGTTTTCTGCCGCATTTCTTTTATCGACACTATCCACTTGTCGGTTGG
Source organism: Thermoascus crustaceus (assembly GCF_041956765.1). NCBI lineage: Eukaryota > Fungi > Ascomycota > Eurotiomycetes > Eurotiales > Thermoascaceae > Thermoascus > Thermoascus crustaceus. Next base: position 1,015,451 of record NW_027192533.1, on the reverse strand, counting down.
TGGTCGTGGGTCCTAAGTTCCTGTATCATAGCGGCCTTTGTTCATGCAGCTGGTACTATGGGCCGGAGTTAACAGATCACGCACTCGGGTGACGAGGACGCGTTTGATATGAATATGAATAGTTAAAACTTCAAATTCCTGTCCTTTGTCTTGAATCGTAATATGTGCTATGGCTTGTAGGCTCTAGCTCCTAGACCCCGAGTTATCTCAGTGACCTGTAGAGGAAGTGGCGGTCTTTCGGGATCGTGCTTGCGTTGATTGTCAAATGTTATCTCCGTTCTGTCTTGTTCTTGGTCCTTCGTTGTATGGCTTTCATCATTTGAGAAGTCGCTGCGGTTTGCTCCCAAGCCCCCCTCCCGCTAGAAGCCGGTATACTCAATCAGCACGCCAATAATTTCACACTCGATCTTTCAACCACCAATGCAGCGTTCGCTTTTATTGTAGATTCTATGTGATTTTCGGTAGGCAATAATTAGTATATACTACTGTTTGACGTAATCGTCTCGTTATTGTGGCCATCATGCACGCGTCAATATTGCTGCTTGTCTTAGAGTACCTCGGCCGGGTCCGAGTATTGGGCGATGAGAAGTAATATCACACGAGTAATTCCATAGTCGGGCTTCTGAATTGGCTTTTTATACGGTCTATGATTGTAGATGTACTATTGGTTTGCCAATTTTTGTGAGAATTGGGATTCTGTAGCTTCTGTCGATGCTGGTTGTGAAGATGGTATATATCTCATCGTGGTTGTCATAGGGTGTTCTGGAAATATATAAAACGGCATTCTGAGCGACTCCTAATTTCTAGAAATTCGGCTGATCTATCCAGAAACATACATCATATCGAGCCCCAAACCACAGGAAATGGTATTATACACCCATATTTATTATATCTGACATATATAGACTATACCTAGATGTAGACGTCGCTGGCGTGGTGCGATCGCACTTTAGAGCGCGTCTGGAAAGCTGATCGCAGAGAAATGCTTTAGCAGCGGAAACTGAGACGCGTTAACGTTAATAGATAATTAGTAGATAATTATCGTCCATATCCATCTCTACGAGTGCTACGAATAATAGAGGATATTCCAAAAAGAGCGCTGGCAGTCTATCGATATGCCTTAAGGAATATAACCCGAGATCATCGATTGCGAGGCCGGTCACTAGAACCGAGCACTCCACGCAGCTGGCGGATTCCTATATTAACTGGAACCAAAGCGGATGTTAGAGACTACATAACAGAGAGTGTTCAAATAGACGGGAGAAAACCCATATCCAACTGCATCTCTACGAGTCTTGACCCAATCCACTGCTGCAGTATCAAGTCTCGCGACACGCGACGCTGATTGAGGCCTCAGGCATACAACATATCGAGAATATCGTACTACTGGCAAGACACGCAACGGAGTCGTATATAACGTAGAGATGAAGAGATAATACCTTTAGTGACGCGTCACTAATATGAAACATACGACGCGAAGAGAAATATTATGCCCATGATATCTCATTTCCGTATTGTAGGTCAGTAGTACCATGGCATTCATTGATCTGGTGAACGTGACCGGAGCGGGGGCGGGAGCGTGACCGCGACTTTCTGCGCAGTGACACGGTTCTACCATCATCATCGAGCCCTCCTCAAAAAGAATCGAGAAGACATCATGCTTATCGCCAATACCACTGCTCTAAGCAGCAAGGGAACAAGGCAGAAAACAACCAAGGGACCAAGGCATCGCAAAGAGGGCACGGTCGCCAACATTCGTCGTCTTCATTCTCTCGAAGACCGCGTTTTACGATGCTGAAGCGGGTTCGCGAATATTTATCCAACTCCTCACTGTCTTCAGCACCTAGCTAATGGTCAGAACCAGTCAGAAACGCGTCTTCCATGACCACTGAGGTTCAATGAACTCATTGAGCAACCAGGGAACGTCAACTTACAAGTTTAGGAACTGAGACAGGGGTGCCTCCGTGAAACGCAGAGACTGAGATATGCCAAAATCAAGCCTCACATTGAACGAAATGGAGCATTGGAGTCCTAGGCACTCTTCATGTCAAGGAATTTACGCAGTAATTGCTGAATTTTGTCCCATACAAAGACTGCGCTGCCACAAACACCCGTTGCAAACTTTATTCTGTCATTCTGATGTTGAGACCTCTTATATCTCTGGGCTTCGGAGGACTTTGGCTAATCTCTCAACCCTTGACAGTGAGCGCAAAAATATCTTATTCCCATTGGCAGATCCTGACCAGCTTCACAGAGCCGCTGGCTTCCCCCAGACAGGACAGCAGTGGGGTCAGGGCAACGTTTCTCTTGAGATCATCGGACCGTCAGCATGATAATTGTGCCTCCAGTCCCGACGTGTACACTAATCAGGTTCGATATTCACGACAGAGAAGACTATGCTGACGACCGTATTCCGCGCTCGGGAAGATACTTCGCATGGGAGATGCATGTGCAATAAACAATGTCTCTACAACCTGGCTATTGGGTGGTGGAGAGAAATGTATAAGGCCGAAGGGAAAGGGATTGACCTCAAAGGGCTCTGCCCAGTTCTTCTCCCTAAGGAAAGACCGAAATAGGGCTGGTGTAAAGCAGAAATGAGGAGAAAAAGGCAACCACGGCGAAAGGTGACAATTATCATGCTGTTCTACACAGAAGCCTTTCACCAGTCTGGTATCCTTCGTTGTCTCAGTTGGACTGGTCGCGTCATCTCTTTGGCGAGCATGGGGCCCCTGCGGAGCTGACAAGTTTGCCTCACCCCGTTCTGTCGTTCCAGTGCTCTCGACCTCTTGAGATGGACGAGTCTCTTTGACAATTTTATCTATCGTCGACCTTCCAATCAATTCCCAGGAACACCTTCTCTGCACTCTGGCTTTTCTTCTTTTTTTTTTTTGCGTCTTGGTGTTAACATTTGTCAGACTGTGCGAACCTAGTAATCCGAGGGTATGATGAGGAAAGCTCTGATTATTCGAATCTAGCTAACTAACTGACTATTTATTCTCATGGAATGAGGGGTTAAGACCTTCCAAATATGATATATCAAGCGATTCCGAAAGATATGATGTATCGATGTGATATACCGAATATTGTAAGGATCTTTGAGATAACTACCCGGATCGGCGTGTGCTGACTAGGCTGATAGGCTTCTTGGCATACCACTAGGTTATAGTGGTAATATTACAACATTCTCTTTCTGTTCCATGACTGCATGTGTCTGTGTCCAAGATGCCATGACGCCTGAAGCAGTATTTACGGCCATTTTCTGGCTTGTATAGCATTGGAGGCCCCTGATGCTTGTAATATCGACGATGTCGTTTTTTTTCTTTCTGGCGAGTGACTTGGCCCCCAATCTAAATGCGTTTGTCATCGTTGCGAAACTGACTGGACAGGACAACTGTAAAGAACGGCACTGTATATTGACGGTGGCAGACGGATTTTTTTTGCCGAGAAAAAACAATAATGAAACGGCGACAGCATACGAGACAGCCGGATATAGTTTGCTGTCTCCCTTTCCTCTGTTTCTATCCAATTCGAGATCATGCTGATGCCGCCTATGCAGATATGTAGTTTCTGGAAATTGGCACAACAACTTCCTGGGACTGGAGGCGCAGGATATCTATCGTCGCGGTTAACCAGACGGCAAATCCACAGATGGGGCCGTCATTCATGCTGCTCTCTGTCCTGGAGTACTTTACGGGGTTTACGGGGGGGGGGTGGAGGGAGCGGTGTCCTTTATCGACCCAGCTTTCCTGGATTCCAACGGCCAGCATCTGATAAATACTCTTTGTGGTCCTACGACACTGTCAGTAAAATAAGGGCCTAATACGATGTCGCCCTGAACACCCCCTACCGTCCTTCCTCGGGTGCATATGCTGAAGCCCCAGAGCTTGGACTCGCCTCCTGTCTCAATGGTGCGACCGATAGGAAGCTGCGATACATCGCTGGACTTGCCCGCGAGCGCTACCTCGATGGATTCGTTATCGATACATGTACTTAGACGGTCTAAAACCTTTTACTGCATCTCTTGCCTCTTTTTCCAGGACCGGAGGCAGTATGGCCTACATAACGGGAATAGCTCCAAAAGGGATTGTTGTCGTGGTTGGAGGCACCATGAAGAGCGTGGATGACAGCAGGAAGCAGACTAAGGGAAATTATGACGCCTCGTTACGAGCGCCATACCACTTGTCTTGTCTGACAGTCGATTGACATTGCTCTAAATAACTGCAGGTATCTTCGACAAAATGGACTCCTTAGACGTCGCATCTCTTTTCGATAACGGAAACGAAAACGGAGCCTGGTATTCGCAGAAAGACTACGGGAGACATACCCTGGCCCCGGAAGGAATTCTGACTGGTCACCGCCTCAGAATAGGACAATCAAAGTCATAATATCTATCTGTACGGCGGTCGAGACGATACCAATTAGTACGATGACATGTATAAGGATTCATGAGGGTCGGCCCCCTGGAACGGCCACGCCTGTCACCTAGTCAGGAACAGGAAGATGTTACTTTAGCGCGCCAAGGGCAGTGAATCGAACATGCAACTGGGAGACGAAGGGTGTCGCGATATATGATCTGAGTGCCCTGGTCTGGGGAAGCCTGTACGATGCCTTCTCTCGCAGTATGAAGATCCGAACTTTATATATCGCGTAATTGGTGGCGTGTAAGGAAAGACTTCTGTCTCCAGAGCATGATTATGTTGACCCGCCTGCAGCGCTGAAGGGGGCGCAGCTATGAAAGCTGGTTCAGCACGCTGCAGCTTGCTCAAATTTGAATCCTCAGCGAGCAACGACACGTCTTTTGGCACAGAAGAAGGCCACGGTGACTTGAGTTGGGTCGCCATCCCTGTGAGCCACTGCTAGAGTTTTTATCCTCGCAGCCGTGTTGTTTTTCCCCCATAGACCGTCAAAGAAGACGTGCTGCTGGTGCTACCGACCGGACAGTCCGCCACAACAATCCCCGCACAAAGCCAAAGCCTGATAGCAGTGATGACAAAGAGTATGGCGGGAAGATCACTGGAAATAGCCCGTGTGTAATTACGGAGTTGGTTTCATTCCGTCTGCATATGAGCTCTCGCCCAGAAGCATGCTGCATGAAATGGACACGAGCAAAAAAAGGTCCGATAACTCTGACTAATCGCGTGCTGCTGCATGAGATCTTGCAGACAGGTTTCAGAACTGGATAGCCAGCCTCATAATGCTTAGTTGGGAATCGTGGTTTTTTTGAAGCCAAAGGGTCTTGCATTATGCGTCTTTGCAACCGGGAGTTCGATCTGATCTCACATCTATTCGTTGAGGACCCAGATACCATTCTACCATGTGTTATCCATTTGCTGTCAGCCTATGCTCTCCATGCTGGTGGTCATCATGTACTATGCACATTGAATCCATCTTATCCTTGTCTTGACACCTCTTATCGAATCAGACATGGTGCAAAATCGCCACTCTCGTGCCCGAAAAATAAGACCAGACTGGAGTACGTGCAGCCATTGAGCTGGGACATTAGTCTTGGATACGAGGGTCGCGAAACCATCGCCGAGAAGGACTGACCGATGCTGTACCAGCCCCTTGAGCCAGATTCTGCCGTACGAGCGACGAATTTTTCTTTTTTAAAAAAATAAAAAACCCTTGAAATCGGCGTACAGCGATACATGAATTCTTGCCTGGTGATCTGACAGAATCAGGAAGTTTTGTGTCAGATTTGCCCCAGTAGCGGTCACGGTCAGGCTTCTCCCCCTTGAGTTTGTCTATTTGTCTTCACGCACTCTAGTGGCTTTTTTTGTTGTTATACCCCACAACACTGGTGGCAAAATAAGACTGACGGCAAATTTAGGCAGCGGAGAATTAACTGACACCAGGCACGCGCAGGGGAGGCATCCATTGCGGGGAATGAAGAGAGATTATGAAGACATGAGTCATCCTATAGTCTAAGACTACCCTTGGCTATCCCATTCGACGGTTTTGCTTTATTCGTCATCTATCAATTACTATTATTTTTGCCTGCTGTCAATCTATCCAAAACTAGGCAAGGCGCTTACTTAGGTACCTCCTACCTACCCACCTAACCTTATCACAAAAGACTCGAGGGGACTTGAATGAGGATCGACATTGATTCTACCCTATCATCCAATGTGCCATACAGATTGATGGATTGGAATCCTAGAAAGGGAAATCTGAATTGAACGATCTGCGCGGAGTTGTGGAGTTGCGGAGTTTTCAGAGTATGTGATAGTCCTCCCCCTCTGCTCCCCCTGGTGCCTGCGTCGGAACAAAACATATCTTCAAAAAAAAGGAAAGCCCCCATGGCCACAGACACGGTACTGATACTACTAACTACTCTTTGAAAGGGCAGAAGTGCCCACAGGACTGGAACTATAACTACTAACCGCCTATATCTGGGTAAGTACCTACACAAGTAACTACCAACCGAGCTGCCATCACCTCATCGCATCCCTATACTATACTACACCTGCTACCTACCACCTACCTCATCCATTCACATGAAGAGGTAGAAATAGAAAGAGAAAGAGAAAGGGAGAGAGAAATCAAAACAAAAAGACCATAACCAGCCACCAACCACCAGCCACAAAAAGCAAGCCAAGCAAGCAATCCTGCTAACGCCCACGCCCACGCCCATCTTTATCTATCCTGCATAGATAGCATCCTGCATATGACATTCAAACCATAAACCATCCACCTGTCTCCTCTCCTTTCCTCCCCTCCCCTCCCCTGTCTGTATCTACGTATCTTAATGTACAGTAATATGTCCTATACGAACAAGTACCAATTCACACCATGCCCCTTGTATGGTATCAGTCTGTATCTACTGCCCCGCCCCGCCCCGCTCGCTCCAAGGGGACGGGACGGATCAGAATCGAAGCGTCTAGATAGCGGTTTCAAAAATTTCCAAAAAAGCCAAGGTAGGTAAAGGCATGCATGGCATGCGCGGCATGAACTGAACGTGGATGAATGAGCAAGGATCCCACCGTGGTCCGCTCGCGACTTTTTAGCTAGTCAGGTACATCTGCATATGTAGGACATGACGTCTATGGCGTCAGCGATGCAGAACAGATCCCGGTCCCAATCCCAATACTAGCAGCATGCTGGCTAGGCGGCGCCTCGTCAGATGCAATACTATCCATCTACGCGGGGAACAGGAGGGAAAAAGTCAATTGGAATGCAAGTAGTGCAAGTCTGAAATGGAATTCCAGAATGATCCATGTATGTCAAGTCCGTTCAGCTAGTATTAACATCACGTGCTTTTTCTTTCCTGTTCTGTTCTGGTTCATATCTCCCTTTTTTTGGATCGTCTGTCTATCAATGCTGTACCCGTAACCGAATCATATCATACACATCAAACCATTCCCATATTGTACAAGAGAAGTTTCCAACCGTAATACTGACAAATGGACATAAGAAAAGGAGACGAAGCGAAGCATGCAAGCTGTACGAAAAGTGCCTCCGCTATGTATGTACCACCAACCCTGGGACCGATGCATGTATGCCAACCCAATGCAAAGCAAGACAAAGAATAAGAGAGATCAGAGACGTCATGACGTAGCAATCGTAGAATACAGATGTATGATACAGCGTAACTAATCAGAGACTCGTCACAAGAAAGAGGAAGAGGAGCTATGGTGAAACCACATACGCAAGAGTAAGAGTGTCATGACCAGGAGGACGCTGGACAGCCATGACGTCAAGCGCCGGCGGGTCTCAGGCCGCAAGGCCGCCGTCCCCAAGCGGCAGGCGCGACCGCCGATCCGGGCGGCCTGGCGAGTCCTGCCGCTTCGGGCTAGCGCATGACGTCGTGGCGCTGCCCGTCGGGGAAAGCATCACATCATGACGGAGCCCGTCAGACCATCTGAACATGCCCGACACGAACCCCTTCTCGCTTCACTTTGCGGCCCGCACTGATAGGCCCGTTTGTAGAGAAACCCAAACCGTAGCTAGCGTCAATGGAAGGGTTGATCGGTGAGGAGACCGTCGTGGCTTCAGTCCCTGCCCTTCCGTTTCTGCTTGCCTGGCCAGTCGACCTCCGGATGCACCACGCGCATGTGCCTCGTCAGAGCGTCGTTGCGGGAGAACGTCTTCTCCTCGGTGCACAGGTGACACCGGACCTTCTGCTTGCGGGCGTTGTGGATCGTATCCTCGTGGCGCGTAAGGTCGTAGGGTCGTGAGAAGATCGAGTTGCACGGCTTGCCTGTCGACGGGTTGATCCGCTCGCACTTGTGGGGGCCCGCCTGTGAGTTGCGCATCGCCAGAGTGCCGTCGCGTCCAGCCAGGTGTCCGCCCGGCGTAGTCGACCGGTGGGCCTCGCGCTTGTGCTTCTGGAGCTTCGCGGGAGTCTCGAAGCGCAGCGTGCAGCCGTGGTAGGTGCAGGTGTACGTTCCTGAATCCGATGCCGTGCTGTCAGGACGCTGTATCGTCTCGGTTGGCGCCTGTGTCGTCATCGGCTGCTGTCCCTGCGGAGCGGAAGTGATGTCGATCGTGGGCTGCGTCTCGCTGGTCGTCGACTCCATAGTGGGGAGCGAGGCCGGGAACTCGGGCGTGTGATGCATGAGGTTGTTCTGCTGCTGCTGCTGAGGCTGGCGGCGAGGATGCTGCTGTTGGTGCTGCTGTTGCATGAAGTTATACTGGCGCATGTTGGCTGCCTGTTGCGCGTATTGAGTTGGGAATGCCTCCATCGGATTGTAGTTCTGCGTAGGCTGGAAGGCATTGGAGCTCTCCCGTCGTAGTCCTCCCAGCGTAGTGTCCCCGATCTGGAAGTCCGTCCCGTTGGTTGGGAACAGTGGCGGCATCCCGGCGTCCTCAGTACCCTCATGGTACTCGAGCAGCGCGTCTTTGGGCGAGATCGTCTTAGGCTCACCCTGGTTGTCGTGTTGCCCAATATTCATCCCGTTCTGCGACAGCTGCATATTTGATGCCAGGTTGGGCTGCTGCAGAGGCGCAGTGTTGAAGTCGGCCGCCAGCGGCGACCCTTGGCGGAAGGGCGAGCGGTCGCGATTGATCGAGGTCGCGGGCGACTGCGATCGCGCAGACAGGTGCCCCTGACGCGCAGCCTGCAGTCGGTCCGCAACGAGGCTGTGGTACGTCGGCGCCGTCAAGAGGTTCTGGCTTGTGGGCTGCTTGCGAACCTGCGGCGTGGGAATGATCCCGGTGTTGTAGAGCTCGTCCTGGTAGATATCGGAGATCGTTCTGTTCAACTTTGGGATGGGGACCGATGTAGCGTTCTGGCCGCCGTTAAAGTCTGAAAGCGCATCGAGACGTAAGTATTCATCCATCCACCTGTCAACATCAGGAAATCTGTCCTCACCATGGGTCATCGCCTTCGAACCATCGTCGAGGTCGTCGTAGGTCGTCTGCGGAGTGGCAGGGGAGTTGTGACTCAGGCTTGAGACAGAAGGAGCCAGAGAATAATGGAAGGGGGCCTCCTCTTCCGTTGTTCCCGGGTGCTGTTGTTGATGTTGATGTTGATACTGCTGTTGCTGCTGCTGCTGCTGTTGCTCGAGAACCGCCCGTCTCATAGCCATCTCCGCTTCAGCGTTGTCACCATCCTGGGAGGATGGGTCGTAGTTCTGGAAAGGCGCGGCCAGAAAAGAGTTCTGGACCGGCGTCTGGACCGGCGTCGGCAACGGTTTGGACACGCTCGAAGTACTGGGCGTGTGATGGTTCTCAAAGCCGTTTAGCGTCGGAGAAAACGACGACGTCGTCTGCTGCGAGTTGTATCCACTCGGGGCTCCCGCTGTGAGTGGCGAAAGTGCATCTCCTGCTGCCTTCTTGTGGTGGTTGCTGTTGTTGTTCTGCAGCCCTGTCCTCCGCGACAGACCGTTCTGAACCCGAGCCGCGGGGCTGAGCAGCTGGACGTTGGCGTCGCCTTCCCAGCTGTGGTTGCCCGAAGCCGCGTGTTGCGCCAACATGGGCGAACCGGTGTGGTATTGCGATGAATGAGGATAGTGTCTCAGCGGCGATGACGTTAGCTGATGGACTCGGATGGCAGGGTTGTAGGACGAGGCGGTGCTCATTGAAGGCGCCTCGACGAAGCCGCCGTCGAAGGCGGCCTGGAAGTCTGTCGAGACCGCCGTCGCCGGAGAGTGGGTGGATGAGAAGGTCGGAGAGGAGGTGGGAGAAGCCGATGCGGACGAGGGCGGGGAGTAGAAGTGGAAGTCGACGGTGTGCTGGAAGGGTGACTGCAGCGAGCGCTGGTGCTGGTAGTGAAGCTGCTGCGGCGGCTGCTGGTGGAAGAGATGCTGCAGCGGGGCCTCGTGGAGCAGCTCAGGAGGGAGTTGGTCGTCTTGTATGTGGGTGAAGCTGTTGTTGTGGAGGAGGAAGGAAGCGGGCGGTTCGGTGATGAGATCCTTACGTACGGGATGCACCAGCATAATGGAAAGGGACGTCAGCGCGGTGGGTACGTCGCCACCGGCGCAGGCCTGGGTATTTATCGAAGGATCCCGGACGCTGACCACGGGCCCGCTCACCGGCTCGTGGGACCTCAGATCCGACGCTGCGGAAATAGCAGTCGAGGGGGGAGAAGCGTCTGGAAGGGTCTTTGTCTGTTCTTTATGAGTCGTCGGAGTAGGACAAGTCTGTGACTCGATCAAAGAGTCGATGACGGGACTGCAGGGACTGAAACGGGCAAGGGCAGACGAGGTAAAAAGGAGTCGAGCACGGGAGGCAAAAAGACAGGGCTGAAAGCACGATGGCGAGAACAGGCCCTTATTTATGAATGGATGCTGTCTGGCACAAGCGGCAGCTCGACCAGGGCGACCGCTACTGTTCTTAAGGCAATGACGTCGTGACGCTAAGCCGCCCATCACCTGCACCTGCATCCCTGGCGTGTCTCGTACGGTATCGCCGATATACCCCGGCCGCGCCTGGATCGTCGTACGGCCTCGTTACCCCGATACGATACGTGCCGTCGCTTCCCGTCCCTCTTGGCGGTCGATCGCGTCTCCATAACAGACCCTTACGCCGAGGTGCCCAAAGCCCTGTCGTAACCTCACTCGTCCTGTGGCTGGTGGGAATGTGACAAGCCTCACTTCTCCACGGCTCAACAGCCCGACTCCCCAAGTTTGTTCCCAACGTCTGCAGTACCAGCCACAGTGGTCCCTTGCGTTCGCCGGTCCCTTCCCATGTCTTCTGGTAATTATCACTTGGAGCCGTTGTTGTCGGCCACGTCCGAGCCGCTAACACCATGACTTATGTCCGTCCGCTCTGGGCACCATTCATCGCCCTGCCCAACACCACGTTTGCCCCGGCACCGCGACTGCTAGAGCCAAGGCTAGGCTAGGCTGCACAATTTTTCATCTGATCCTCCTCCCCTGCAGATTTTTCTTAACGCTTCTATTTCCAGAACCTTCGTCTCCCGGCTAGCGTCTAGGCTCTGGCATCGTCCCCGACCGTCCTATCGGCACGCGGGCCCAGGCTCCTCGCTAACAGCAAAAGCCTAACGCAAGGAACAGCCACACCCCACCCCCGACCGCACCGGCCCCTTCGTGCCAAGGCTCTCGGACGGGCCAATCAGCCAGATCCCCAGATGCTAAGCCACCTGACGTGGCTGACGATCCGATGCGATCACTGTCCGATCTGGCTAGCGCGGTCGATAAAGTAGTGGGTAGTTCGCTCCAGGTCCCGGGCTCCAGGTCCAGGTCCCCGTAGGTCGGGATCCAGTCTCTCACATATTCCCCAGGTTGGTATCTGCACAAGCCACAGTCTCTTTACGAGCCACACCGTCTCGGATAAAGAGTTGTACGTATGGAGCTTACGTACGAAGTATGGAGACAATACAAGTGTACGGCCGAGATCAGCTAACTAACTTCGCCCAGAATGGCCCATCCTGAGTCACAGTATATACTGACCGTGGATGCCAAGCATACCGGCTGGTAGACAGAACTCAACGGATTACTCATCGCTCCTGAGTCTTAGTCATTGCCCGGAGATATCACGACAACCGGTCGGAGACACGGGAAATGGTCGGTGCCGAGGCCTTTTGACGGCCTGACGTCTCGGTTCTAGGTCAGCTGACCAGGGTGACCAGGGCATGACAGGACAACTTCATCTGTCAGAACAGGCTCTAAGGTTCTTCTCTTTTCCTGGGAATGCTTACTCGAGGTTGAGCGACTGCTGACGAGGTCCAAGAACTCGAGTCACATGCCGAGCAGGGTTTTTTTCGCCTTCTCTTTTCTGTCCGCTGCGAGAAGAGTCCATCCATACATACTTCGCCTGTTCAGCGCGGATGAATGTGACCGACATGGGGTTTCAGCAGGGTCCCTGGACTTTGCTCTGCGGTTGGTTACTTGAGTGGCCAGTCCCAGGGCCCTGGTCTAGCATTAAGACAAGATTAGATGCAAGTTCTTCACCGGTGCTGAGCTTTATCCCGACAATATCCTGTCGACCGGGGGGCTGTCATCAGGTACAGTAGTATTGCATAAGCAAGGCTTTTTGCTGACTTAGCATCTGCTGTGACAACTCTGTACATCTTTCCATCCCGGGACAGACACTTTATCCAGAAATCCAGCTGCCAGGTTTAGTGCCGGATACTACCGGCAGTTGATCCTTGCGATTCTAAATCAAGGGCGTTTTTCCCCTCAGTGGTAGGGGACTGTTAATGTTCTCAGGTCGATCCGTTTTGGGTTGTACCGGCCTGGTGAGACAGCCGTTCCGACCGAACAGGGCTAACAACCCCCGGTCCCAACAAGAGTAGGTAGACCATGGGTTGCACTGCATGTCCATCTCCCGACATGTTATCATGCAGACAGAGATCAAAAAGAAACTCCATATGATCTCCGATGTTCGTTCTCATGTGATAAGTCTCACTGGCAGAGTCTTCGCAGTTACGTATTCTATTCGACTCCGTAATGGGACGCAACGACTTTGTCAACCCGAACCATTGGGCTATCTAGAGGCCTCGTTGAAACTCTCCCACCCACCATTTTGGTAAACATTTGGCCGCGATCGACATGCACAACTCTGGTCGTCTTGACTCGAGACCTAGAGACGGGTAGATCGTCGAGGTCGGACGTTGAGATTAAGATCTAGACCTGTCGCCAACATCTTGGCTCCAGACCCGGTCCCCGGGCCGGGCCCAGATCTCAAAGCCCAAGCGCGGCGGGTCTGCACTTGTCAAGCGCTTGAACACAGCAGATAAGCACAGAACCAATCTGCTACCGTGTATGGTGCACTGGCAGTATCAAACTTGGTGCTATTATTGACTCCGTAGTGATGCCCATAGAAGAAAGTGCGGGGAAACAGGTCTTCCAGTGCTAAGCTTGCATATGCTCTGTCCTTTAGCGCTGAACAGAGTGCGAACAGCCTAGCTGAAGGCAAGGTAAGAAGTGAAGCTGGCACTGGCAGATCGAACAGCCTAAGATCAGCAGTCGCGCTATGTGGACGGAGAAATTGATGTGTGAAAACTTTTTGACTCAATGAGTCGCCTGAGACTCAGTGCCGGCAGTGCGCTAGGACAGGGCTTGTCAGCATCTTAGTTGGATGTTAGCAAGGCTCTGCGGCTGCAGGTGTCAGATCTTTGTTGGCTTCAAAAAAATTTTTTTCCAGGACAAACTACAGAGTAGATCAACTCCGTACTATGACTGCGACTAGACTAGACTTGACGTCGGGCTGCGAACTCTGTATACAACGGAGTTCTCTTCTCCCATACTGCATAGAGGACAGCACAGCCACACAGCTAGTTGGGCCGGTTTTGTCTCCATGGAGTCGGACGGAGCACGGAGGAGCAAGGCGGGAGTCGCCGATTCCGACTCGACTGTCCGGCCGACGGGCCTCAGCCTGGTAGGCGGTGGGTGAGTGCCAAGGCATTAAGGCGGTCGCACGCTAGCGGTAAAATTGTCATACGGTCATACCCAACACGGTCCGGTAACACGATTCCGGCCCCGGCCAACGATACGTGGCTTGACCTCGATCGTGCATCGTGCAGGGACATCATGCATCTGATCATGAAAACTCTGCACCGGTGACCGGGGTCAGGGTCCCGGTCCGAAATCTGCCGTCGAAGTTCTCGAAGCCTTCTATTTCCGGGACAATGCATCGCATATTGCCCAATCATGGTGTCCGCAATGCGTGTTAGCCTGTTCACTTGGCATTGTTTCGGGACTTCGGCCTTCCATCGAAGGCTTCTCGAAGGACACGTCGTATCCGAAACTGCGGCGCACAGGCTTCTCGATCGGGCCCATCGTCCCAGCCAGACGGCCCCGGCGTTGCAGCCCGCCCTCCCTCCTGCATGATACATCGCACCGTCGTGCTGGCAGGCCGCTATCTGCACACTGCAGCTGGGGTCTCGCACCATCAACTGGCGTTGAAGCGGAAAAAATTTTTTCTTTTGCTTCCTGGCCTCTCATGCTGCCTTGCTGCTCCTGCATACGTCAACAGTCGTGCTGGTCGGCATTAACGGAATGACAAACGCTCTCGAGCGACCCAATCTAAGCCTCGTACAATACACTAGATATGAAACAGGATGTACTTCGTGCTCCATAGGTCACATCTGTCAATGTCATGGAGTGTCGCACCCTACCTGTCCGGGAACCATCTCTGACAGGTCCTGTCGCACCTCTCCTTTTCCTGACAGTGACATTCTATCAGTTGACCTGAAGCCCAACAGTTTGAAATGGATGGCACTGCAGGCCTGTGTCTAACCTGTAAACTCTCCCCAACCAATTCTGTTGGATTACAGTAAGGTAAGAAGTAGGTCGCAGATCGTTCACAGACTCCGCTGAAGAGTGGATATCGATACGCAAACCGGGGAAAACCAAAGTGGGTCGGGGGTGTTCGCTTCAGCCGGTGTTGGGTTGGGCTGGAATTAGCTGCTGAGCCTGAACTGCCTGTTCATAGAATAGTGTTTGATGTCAATTATTGCTTGGCAAGTGTCGATCCTTCGCTTCTTCGCGTCATACTTGCCTGTGATGATGAAGGTCTGAACATCGAGAGGCGACATGCTTCGAGTCTTGACGTTCCCTACTGGACTCTCTCGATGAGATGAGATCCGATGCAAGAAATACAGAAATGGAGTATTTCTTGTCTTTTCCCTTTTCATTCGGGATGATCCACTGGGGTATCGGATCCTAGATAGGATCATGTTAGCACAGACCAGGTAGCCGCATTGTCGGTGCTGTCAGCAAGCAACTTAAAATTAATCCACACAGTAGTCCGTTCACTCCATGTAGCTGGCTGGTTCACTGCTTACGGCACAATGAGCCTCTCCGACAGAACCCGAAGAATTAATTTTTGCGGCTCATCAACACGCAACATAATCCGTGTAAAGTAGTAGGGTTAGTAAGAAGTTAGTTTACGCAACGGGATGAATCAGACAGTTAGCCACGCAGGCGAGAAAGCAGATCGGTTTGATGGGTTCTGTGCTCGGGGAGGATCATCGAGAGATACGTTCTGGACCCAACCAGACCCCACCCGAGGTGACTCGATTCAGCTGGGGAGAATCTAGGTAGACACCTTGCTATTCCATACAGTTAGGTGACCAGCGCACGTCGTTTGCTGCCCTGCAGCTATCCATCGTCCGATGGCCTTAACCTCCGTCAAGTTTCTTGAGACATACGTGCCGGAGTCGAAAGGAATCGGAATCCACTCGGGGCCTGTGCGGAGCGATCGTCGCCTGTCTAAGACTGTAGGTAAGACACCCGCCGGTCCGTTCTAAAATGTCATTGATGGCCTCGCATCGAGTGTGCGCAGCCTTGTTTGTTTGTTGGGACGGAACGGTCCAAGCCGAACTAATGGATGGGAAAGAATAAGGTCGTAGATGAAAAATGATCTGACCACCCCTGGGCGTGGTATCGTAGCGTGGTGTTAGGGTGGTGCGATGCATAGCATGCTTACCTGCAGGGTCAGCAGCAGCGACGGGCGGCCCTACCACCCGACCCTCCCGACTTTGACCGTCCTAATAAAAGTATATGCAGGTTTGAATGGCCCGTTTGTATTTATTCAAAGACAGTGTACTCTGAAATAGATGAAGAAGAGTAAAAGGTAGTAGGATGAAGGATGGATGGAGGAGAGAGGTAGGTTTAGCAGGATGAGCTGCCTCTAAGGCTGAGGTCCTTTGGACAAAACCTAATTTGGCAGGTAGGAACCATCACACGTAGGGCAGGCGCAGCCCTGCCGGACAGTTGCTACGTCCCCGTTGGTTCTTCCAGGGCTCCGGGCCGAGCTGCATGAAGGCTCAGAGAGGCTCAAGGTCATGCAGCCCATTCTTGTTCTTCCCATTCCCGAGGCCGCAACCCGACGAGATGGTGCAATGCGACACAACAATCAAGCATGGGCTGATCTGAGACTCCTGACATCTGTCTATCATAAGATGTGTGATAACAGGCACATGATGAGGACAGGATAGAATAAGTCGACAGAATACGGAACGCGATCATTACAGTGTATTTTCTACAAACGTGCGTTTTATACGGACATAAGACGATACGAACATACTGCATGTACACAGAAACAGAAAAATGTCTTGCAGGTTGCTTATCTACCGATGGGTTGACTAGTATAATTTAGCCTATTGTCCTTGCCCTATTTTCATCTTTAAGATTGGCAGTCCTTATCTTATTATCGATATCGATATCGATAAGCGGGAGTAATAACATGCACTGTATTCCATGACTACACAAAAACTCCTGCTCCGCGACCGGTTATCGGAAGAATATCTCGTTAAGAGAATTGGCTTTCGCACAATAGCGTACATGAGCCACTCGAGAAAGTTCACAGCCATTCCACGAGTCTAATCTGTCCTTGGCAACTTGCGCAACAAAGGTTCCAATAGCAATACACAAAAATAGCAGCGCCCTACAACTATGGATTTAGTGAGATCTGGCGGGTGTGGTGCTCGGGAGTCGGATCGGCGCGGGCCCACTGACAAAGGGCTGGGAGTATGTTCATGCCGGCCTCAGCGAGATGCCTACCTTCACCTAATGTACGGAACATCCAAGTTAGGTGCATACGACCTGTCTCATACTCCACACTCCAACTTTTCACAGAATAATAATGCCCAACATCATTTAGTACGGAGTAGTAGACACAACTAATCGTGATCTACTCTCAGGTATAGCAATGCTGGTAACTCGGTGGGCCCGGGGTCTGGACTCGACCCCGACCGAGTAACCGAACCGAACCGACCGGTCCAGACCAGATCGGCGCAGACAGGGGTGTGGAAAATTTTTCTGAGCGAGCGCCAAAGGCAATTAATAATTTATTATTTATGTATTACTGTGCAGGGAAACTTTGTAGATCCCTCGTTCTAGATGGGAAGCAAAAAATAGAAAAAAAAGATGAAGGGAAAAGTCGGTCTGGCCATGTTTGTCCATGCTTGAACCTGTCTGAAGTCCTGTCTGATGTCTACCTGGGTAAACAGGTCTACTGTAGAAGTGTCTGCATGGCTAGATGCATACTACGTGCTGTAACAGATATGTGGAATTGGACATCACGTGCTGAGTAGAACTTCGTTTCAACTCAGTTTATCCAGGGTGAATCGATCAACTCACTAGGATCTCATACGCTGTTGAAAGTGTACCATTTGTGCGAGACGATTATATTTTGTGACTGCCATCAGCAGAAACCAATCACGGACTTGATATCTTCATATACATCATTTCGTGAAATCGCAGTATACGGGCGAAGGGAAAAAACCGAATGAAATAGGGAGAAAAAAGAATAAGACGCAAATGATAGTATAAGTTCTGGATAACTTTTATTTTGCTTTTTTTTGGAAGCTTGCAGATCCCGATCTTTTTCTTTTCTCTAAAGATTCTTTTCTATATGGCATCGACACTTTTAATGTGCCTCTATAGCTTTCATTTAAGAGGATGATGTATGCAGGGACCAGAACGAAGCGTGAATAGATAGAGTTAAGAGCTTCCGTTGACTGCTGTCGTGGTGCCCATCACAGCGGCCTGGAATTTAGACAGCGTCAGTATATGGCCGTTCCTTTAATTGGATTAAGAATGAGGATTTATATATTCTAACGTACCCTTGCATCTTCGTACAGTGGCAAGATGCCGGTCCAGAGTTCAAACTGTACGTACGTGTCAGCAATTTGATCACCAGTCTCAAAATGAGGTTCGACTCACCTGATGCACACCCTGTCCAACTAAGGCCTCCAGACCAGGCACAGTAGTCCATCTAGCGTCGGAAGCCAGCTGCATCAGAGCCGTCACAGGGGGCTTGTACGCCATCTCCAGGAATACACGAGGAACCCGACCGTCCTGGACGCTCGCTGGGACGCGGTCGATTTCTTCAGCTTTGTCGAACATGTGGCACAGCACTTCGCGCATATTCGGGTCGACGGGCGAGTCGCCAGGGACTGTCCCGATGGCAACGTGTGGGATGGTCTCTATGTCTGCGAAGTCCTCAACGATGCGGATATTGTAGCCGGTTGGAAATGTTGAGACCATGCCCTGAAGCTTTGCGGGAGATCGGCCAAGGACATAGATTGGGGAGTAACCCATGCTGTGAAGGGCATAGATCGCTGCACGGGCAGTGCCTCCTCCGCCGATAACAATACCGCTCGCCTTGCCAGAGGAGCCGTGGGCGCCAGCGTTGCGCAAGCACCGTACCATACCCTGCCAGTCAGTGTTGCGGCCGATCAAGCGCGGCGGTTGGTCCTTGCTGTCTCTGACGGGAACAATAGTGTTCACTGCTCCAATTATCTCGGCTTCCTGTGCAACCTCATCCAAGAGAGGCATAATATCCAGCTTCAGAGGGATGGTGACTGAGGCACCGCCGAAATCTGGGGATCGGATGAAATCCCGGACGTCCTGCGCGTTGGCGGTCTCGAGCAGGCCGTACTCATGTGGAAGACCCATTTGCTGGAAGAGGAAGTTATGGAGAGGCGGTGAACGAGAGTTTGAAATAGGTGTTCCGAAGAGAGCGAACTTCTTGGACTTAATCTCGCCCATCAGCGACAGGCCCTTACGGATCTCTGCTGCCGAGAGCTGGCCAGGAGCAGCTTTGAACGGAAGGCTGGGGTGCGACACGGGCGTCATAAAGCCATTCAGCATACGGCTGAGCTGTCCTTTGTCGCCCATATTGATTGCGATGACAGGAACGTCGTGGGCTTCCTCGGCCCAGTCCTTGAACTTGCGTAGGGCGGAGTTATCATCGAACGACTTTGCAACACCGACGAGCTTGATGACGTCTCCGTACTGAAGTGCCTTGTTATAGAACTTGATCCAAGATCCGTTCGCCCAATTCAGCGTCCCAGCCGGATCATGGTGCGATGCGATGATCTTCGAGTGGCCCTTCATCTCTGTGACTGCCCGCAGCATCTCGTCCGGGAATGTAATCTCGAGATCCACAAACTCAGACCCAGACCTAATAGCAAGTCGGTACAATTGCATTGCAGCTTCATAAGCATCATCAGGGAAGCGACCGCCTTGGCTCTTAGTTCGAATCGTAAACACCAACGGCAGTGAGACACGGTTGCGGAGGAAAGACATCTGCTCGGCCACATAGTCGACGGAAGGAATATCACTGCTTGAATTTGGATCCTTCAGCAGGTCCACACGCAATTCCACGGCGTCAGACCCGAGACAAGCCTTCCTAAGTATATCACCGGCAGGACGCAGGTCGGGTAATGTCAAGGAAACAAAGAACGAGTATTCCTTCTTCTTGATAATGGCAAGGCTATCAAGCTCTCCCGTGACGACCTGCAGGAAGCGCTTGAAGTCGTCCGATGCAACAGTAAGCCCATTAGAGCTGGTGTGCTGGCTGTAAAACTGGATGTTGCTGCATTCTTGGAACCATGGCTTGCGGCGCAGCCACACGCCCATCATATCCTCAATATATGCAGGGCGGCTCTGGTCAATTTTCAAGAAATCCATAACCTGATTGATGTCCCGCATAACGAGTAGAACATTGCCCTTGGTTTTGTGGTATTGAATGAGCAGTTCTCTGGCCTCGGGTGTCTCTACAATCCCCCCTCCGCACGCGAAAACATAGCCAGTGGCCCGCTCTGCCATCATGCGCTTCAAGAGAGCCAGTTCAGCATCTCGGAAGCCCTGCCACCCTCGTTGTTTAATCATCTCTGGAATAGTTAAGCCCTCTGTGGCCTCGAGCTCGGTATCAAGGTCAACAAACGGACGGTTCAGTGTCCTGGCGACCCACTGCCCGCTTGTCGTCTTTCCAGCGCCACGCATACCAATGATGAATATCGACGCGGACGACTTGTCCACACGAGCAACAGCAGAAAGTTCATTGTCTTCCAGCTCCTTGCCTTCGAGTTTTACGCCGAAGGCCTGTTTCAGGGTATCCCACCAGCCAGGCCACGTCTTACCTACGCATTCCTTCTCAAGGATCAAAGTGGACTGAGGAGCTGCAAGAGCCAGAACGCTGAAGCTGAACGCGACGCGGTGGTCATCATAGCAGAAAATACCTCCTGCCGGAGAGCGGAGAGCCGAACGGTCAATTCCATCGATCTCGAGGCCATCGTCATGCTCACGGCACGTAACGCCGAATTTGGCCAGCTCGTCCTTCATTGCTTTGATCCGGTTACACTCCTTGACACGCTGGTTTGCGATTCCATAGATGCGAGTTGTGTGGTTTGATCCCTCGCCTCTAGCGACAGCTGCAAGAACAGAGGCAGTGAGGAATGCATCTGTCATAGGCTCCATGTCGACATTGGGCAGTGGCCGCAGAATACCATCGGCCGGACCGGTTACAGTGGTCGACACATCCGTCTGTTCAACCGTGCAACCCATAGGTTTCAAAACATCAACAGCAAAGCGTGCATCGCCTTGAAGTGACTTAGATCCAATATTAGGAATGGTACAGCTTGTTCCCGAGATCGCTGCAATCGCAAGGGGATATGTCGCGGAGCTGGCATCGCTCTCAACGACATATTCCGCAGGGTTCGTATACGTCCCCTGGGGAATGTGGTAAGTGTGCTCTTCCGTCGTAGACTTCTGCACATCTATACCAAACGATCTCATCATAGCTGTTGTCATGTCAATGTAAGGTTGGGAGATGGGCTTGCCACCAACGAGCTTCAGAGTTACTGGCTCCTTGGCGTACGGGGCGCACATCAGCAACGATGAGACATATTGAGAGGACACTTTTGCGGCGAGGTTGATTTGCCCGCCAGCAAAGCCACCAGAGGCAGCAATCTTCAGAGGAAGGCTGCCTTTTTTCTCCATATATTCTATCTTAGCACCGTTCGCTGTCAGAGCATCGACAAGATCACCGATCGGCCGCTGTTTCATGCGGTTATTTCCAGTCAGGACGTTCGAGTCAACAGCGCCTGCGGTGGCGAGAGTCGCGACTGTGGTAAGGAATCTGGAAGCTGTACCAGCATTGCCGAGATAAAGTTCTGTGGGAGCTGCTTGCAGCTTTCCTCCTTTTCCGTTGACCACAAGAACTTCACCGTCGTCTTCCCAGGAGAAAGTAGCCGCACCTAGTCGCTCGAGGGCATTGAGCATGACCTCCGTGTCGTCAGAGTGCAGTAAATTCTTGATACGGCAGGTACCCGAACCGAGTGCAGCGAGCACCAGAGCCCTGTTCGAAATACTTTTCGACCCCGGAGGTGTGCAGGTTACATTAAGCGTCTGTGGCACGCCGGGGGTAACTTCAATACTCGGTGCAAGGACTGCTCTAATATCCTCATTTGACACCACACTCGCCTTCGGTTCATAGGTCTTACCGATAGCTGAAAGCAGAACCACCTTCTTCTTTGGTCCATCGTTCTTCTTGTCGAGCGCCATGTTGGCCATCACTTGATCAAGAGGGCACCGCTTGCCGGCCGTCAACTTGCGCACACGCTCGTCTTTTAGGGAAGTTGGCAGACCATAGCTCGCGAGACATTTGATCACACGGGCCACAGCAACATCTTTCAGAATACCAAGATACCGTGCGAGTTCAGCTTCTTTGACCATACCAATGGCCACACACTCTCCATGCAGAATTTGTGGAGTCAGGATGGCCTCGATGGCGTGCCCAATAGAATGACCCAAGTTGAGCAGGTTTCGCAGACCACCTTCACGCTCATCGGCCGTGACGACATATGCCTTGAAACGTGCGGAAGCAAGTACTCTCGCCTTTAAAATATCTTGGATACCGTCGAAGCGACCGGGTTCCGGCTTGCTCTTGACGGCCGCCAAAATGGTCTCCGCATCATTTTCCAAAGCGGTAAACTCCTCCTCGCTCGAAATCGCCGCGGTCTGTGTGCATCCGTGAGTTACATCGACTTAATTGCAGTTTTTTTGTGGGCTACCACTGTGGCCTACCTTGATGACTTCTGCCATGCCATTGATGACCTCTCTCTCCGGAAGTGAA
Organism: Thermoascus crustaceus; assembly: GCF_041956765.1. Taxonomy (NCBI): domain Eukaryota; kingdom Fungi; phylum Ascomycota; class Eurotiomycetes; order Eurotiales; family Thermoascaceae; genus Thermoascus; species Thermoascus crustaceus. The sequence continues at coordinate 993,176 of NW_027192533.1, read as the reverse complement.
TTCAGAAATTCAAGATCGATGTAGATTCTGGTTGGCTGCCAAATCGCGCCTATCAGATTCTTCCCCAGAGGGGTATCGATGGCGGTTTTGCCTCCGATTGAAGAGTCAACCATGGCGAGAAGTGTCGTGGGGACTTGGACAAAGCGGACTCCGCGCATGTAGGTTGCTGCGACAAATCCAACCAGGTCGCCAATCACACCACCCCCGAGTGCAATGATCACGCTGTCCCTGCCGCATGGTGGGTTTTGGCTCAGCATCCAGTCCTCAATCTCAGCTTTGCCCTGACGCGACTTCGAGTTCTCGCCCGGTGGAATCTCGTGAATCAAGAGGCGGGGTGGCGGGGAGATGGCCGCGGACGCATTTTCAAAGGCCTTCTTGAAGGTTTCGGTGTAGATTGAGCCGATATTCGTATCGGTGATGAGGACATAGGTGGTAGAAGGGCAGCAATCAAGCAGATCCTGGGCCACGTAGTTCCGCCAGAGCCCGAAATCAGCAATTATGCTCTCACGCCCCAGGATATTGATTTTCGTGGGAGCAGCCATGGTGAAGAAGTCGTGGGAAGTACGATTTGTGGAAAGCGAGAATGTCAGTCAAACGGTGGGTACTTGGGCATGCGTCGCTCCAGTCAATTCATCCTGCGACTTGCAAATTATCCAATCTACTCAATATCTGTCCTCCCGTGAGGAGCAGGAGGATCTCGCGTTTCTCTGGCGTCGCGAGCGCGATGCGGGACTTTTGGATCGGATAAAGTGAGGGGTCAGTTTCTGCGAGGAGCTCGAGAAGAGGTTAATTATGGGCACAAAGTGCGGCGTCCTGGAAGTACTAACCTGGATGTGTCCCACGCTGCGCGCTAGATGCGGCGCGACACAATTGCTAGAAATTCGATAGAGAGAACGGGCCCTCCAGGACACTGTGAGCTTGTACCTAGAAGTATGACTCGACCTCCCCGTTTGGGTCGAAATTTCGACAGCTCCGATTTCGCGACACTTATTCTGCCACTCCACACCGCCCGAAAACTGGGCCAATGCGCCACTTCTAGCTGTGACACGGCTTACAGGCTAGCTTTGGCTTACTATTAGCTTATCATTAGAGGCTCTACTGGCAGCTAGATGCGCACTCTGGCATTCATGAGAGACACTATACTTTGTGCATTACATTCCAAGCCTAATGCCATTCAAACTGGTCCATAACGACAAAAGCAGAATCCCCGTATCATACCCATACAAATTACCAATCCCATCGATGCAAATGAACTAGTAGCGGCCATATCCGTCATTGCGCCTTGGAGGGTAGCTATCACGGCCCCGGCGAGGCTGATCATGATATCCATCACGGTAGTTACCGTCTTCCCGACGATCGTTGTAACTGGGCCCCGACTGCGGTCTGTTATAATGACTAGCCTGGCCATAATACGAAGACTGACCGGAGTGACCGTATGAGCCTTGTTGTGGTTGGCTGTAATGGTTACCCTGGCCATAATAGCCTCCATACTGATATGCTTGTGGCTGCGGGGGCACTGGAGGCGCTGGAGGATAGGGAGGGCGATAAGAATCCGCAAGCCCACCGCGGGGAGGAGGAGGAGGCGGTCCTCTAGAGAATCCCACAGAGCCAGGTGGTGGAGGAACCCACCCCGGAGGTGGCATGGGCATACCAAGATGAGGCGGAGGCACAAATCGAGGGTTAAGGTGCGCGGCGAATGGGTTTGGTCGATCATTAGCAGCGTAGTTGATCCGACCACCTTTGCCATTTCCATTGCGAAGCGGGGCACCACCAAATGATCGGCCGGAATTCTGTGTTTTGGATTTTATGACCTCAATATCCGTTTTGTCTAGCGTGGGAGGTGGGAATTTCACGCCCCGAAGAAGCATGGACTTGTGTACATGCGTGGATTTGGGGATCTCGTAATTAACCCTATGTTTCGTCAGCAGGCCGCTTCTTTAGCATTGTAAGGGAGTAGGTGAAAACATACGTCATGGAACGATCTTCCTCCAAGCTCGGCATGCCATTTCCCTCTAGCGGAGAAACCAAGGAGCTGTGCGGGATATACGTTTCGTTGCGCTCAACTTTGCCTGCCAAACCACCACTGATGCGCATATTTAGCTTGTACGTTGATGCACCCTGTTTTTTGGAGTAGAAATTCGAGACCAGCTCTTTGTAGAGTGGATGTCGGTCAGATATTAAGAGTACATCATGACCCATTGTATTCCGTGCCTTTTCATCTTCAGTTAAAAGAGGGTATTTCTTTTCCATGGCTTTTAGTAGCCGATTTTCATCGATGAACGGCAGTAGAACGACTCCCTGCCAGGCGAACTTCTTGCCGTTCAAGTCCACCTGGAAGTCTTCAGGGTAGAAATCAATAATTTCGCTGTTCGGATCGCTCATGAGCTCATGGAAGACTTCGGGTAAGGCATGATTAGAGGATGCCGGAAGGACTCCCATCAATTGCTCAAATGGCTTGAAGGGTTTACCCTTGTCGAAATGCACCTCCATATCTCCTATATCAACGAAATCTGCCGCAAATGGGGCGTAGTGATATGGATAATACCAGGTCCACGATGGACATCCTTGGAAGTAGTACAAGAGCACCCACGAAAGTCCCTCCACGTACGCCCTCGCAACCTTGCGACGAAACTCAATGTCCTTAGGGTCTGCACCGAACTTCTGCTCATAGTATCGTTCAGCATACCCTTCTTCCCATAGACGAACGGTATCTGGGGGAAGTTCATCTTCTTCCTGGGGAGTGCTAGGCACGACAGGCGAGTCTCTCCCAGGAGTTCCAACTTCCGGACCCTCATCTTCTACCAAGTCGGCCTTCCGTTTACCAAGGACCGAAGGTGATGTCTGCACCGTCTCATTGGGAACATCGTCTCCGTTTTCCGTAGAGGTGCCGTTAACAGAGGTAGCATCACCTTGAGCCCCCTTTAGCAATTGGCTCTTAAGCGCTGCAGCGGCACTTTTATTCGCCATATTAGCTCTATAAATGGCGCCGCGATTCACTACCATACTGTGGGTCAGTTCCCTGGTCTCTCTTGACAGTTCTCCTCGACTAGGCGTGATGAGAGCAACATCATCAACAGGAGTTGCCAAGTCGCCTCCGTTACCACGGAACTTGTTGCCGGTCGGAGAATCGTAAGTTGGTGAACTTCTCCTCCTCTTCCTGGCTCGTTCTTCGTTTCGATACTTTTCCTCCTGCTTACGTCTCCTCTCATTCGCAAGCTTCCTTTCTTCCACCTGTCGTCGACGACGGAAGATAGCATCTTCCTGCTTCGCAAGCCCTTGTAGAATCAGCTGTGCCCTTTTTAGGTCAACGTGTCCATCCTTTGTGAGATATCCACCCATCACAGGAAGGTTATCGCGCCAAATTGCGATTAGTGTATCGATACCGTTCTCTCGGATATCAAGAGACGGCAGATGCGGCAGGAAGTCGTTTCCAACAAAGAAGCACATGAAAACCCAGTCATCAAGCGCCCGCTCCAGGTCAAATGGGAACGGTTGATTCGGAACGTACAGTTCGGCGGCCAGATATTCTCGAAGAATGGAGACATGCAACCAGATAAACGGCTTGAGAGGGCTAGCTTTCTGTTTTTCGTCGAACTCACCCTGCTTCTCTTTCGCTTGACCCCTGCATTCCTCTGCTTTATGACCTGTCTGGCCACATAGCTTGCAAGTCCTTGCCCTAGATTCTTGAAAGAAAACATCCTCACGAAGGACACGAAAGTGAGGCTCGTGCGTTGCCAGGCCCAGCATGATCAGATCTGCATCCAATCCATAGATAACATGGCGGGTATTTGGGTCGTGTTCTGGGGATGCCCTCTGGGACCGAATAAACTCCATAATTTTATGCTCTCCTTCTCCAGGAACGGTGGCGTCAGATATGATTACCTTTAGCTACATGGAGTCAGTATCAACCGCAAAATGTGCAAAAATGTGTGGTGTCGGAGACTGACCTTTTCCCACGCCGGATCGGTGTTGAGCTTGTAAGCAACCCAGTATCGCAAAGAGGCGGCAAGAATGTCCATAAAAGGAGTTCCTGGCGTGATAACATTGCTGTCCCAGGTTTTCTGTACCACTTGTTCCCCGATTTCCTGGTCGCGCTTGCTACCGTTTTGCTTCTCAAGCATCTTTCTGAATTCCTCTCTCTTCTCATCCGCCTCCTTAGCTTCCTGGGCAGAACGGAATCGACGGGCACGCTGCTGGTTCATTTTCGCTCGTGGCGCAACACCATCTGTACACAGAAAGCAGGTTAGTTACGTGTAACGACACAGATTGAATGGCAAAGACATAGCGGAAGAGAAAGCACTACCCCCCTTGGAGACTTTGAAACATCATGTTAAAATAATGTAGCCGTCCCAAGGGAGACAGCTGTTTCCCCGCGTTTGCAAGTCAAACATACCAACAGCGATCATCAGAAGCTTTCTCGGGCGAACCATGTTCACCACTCTGTCAGTGTACTTGAAAATCTCCAACATCATCTCCTGCTCATTCGCAGGTGGCGGCTTCCCCTCTGGATGAGTACATGGATGAACGATACCGTTCATGTCCAGGTACAGGTTATCCATCTCCTCTCCATTTGGGTTCGGGCCGGTCGTGTCGACTGGAATCTCCTCTCCGCCAACCTCGTATGGCAACTCCTCGATCACTGGAGAGATGATCTTAGGATATTTGGAGGAGAGCCACCTGAACAGCGCCGGGACACCCATGATGCTAACGCGGAGGCGATGATCTGAGTCTTAGGAGATTAAAATGTTCCGCCGACGTGCTCCATCAACTGTCCTCGAAGGCCAGCGCGCGTAAGATTTGCAAAGACGAACGACAGCTTCGACGATCTCATGAAGCGCTTCAATCACTCGGATAACCCTGGATGTGCAAACAGCCGCTGAATGAGAGACGCCGCGGCCACCGCGGCTGATGAGTCCTTTGAGGGAGAGCTTGAAGGGTCTGCGATACGAGAAACTACCGGTGCTATGTTTTTCCGTGGCGCGCTTCTGCATCCATGCCACGCTAGTGCTTTTTAGGTAGTGGCAACTTGGCGCTCCGGAGGCGCGCAGTTCTGGCCAGCCGTTGTCTGTCCTTTAATAGTACAGCTCATCTCTCCCCAAAAGCCAGAGAGGGTGGCAATTCCCGATCGCAGGAGCTAATATTCCTGTGGTCTGCTGTTTGTTTGGTGTGTGCATTACTTCTCGCGTCGTCGTTTCAATGCGCGCCAATTGCACTACTGAAGGTCGGCGGTGACCATGAAAGTACGAGTTAACAGCTGCGATGTTTCGGATTCTCGAGTCGCAAGCGCCGGCCAAACAGACGGCCACGGACACGATAAACACTTTATGTAGCCGACTCCAGAGTGCGACCCTGCTAGAAGATCGACGGGCGGCAATTCTAGGTCTGCGGAGTTTTGCGAAGGACTACCCTGCATCTGTTGCCTCCGGCGCACTTCGAGGGTTGATCAACAGCCTCCGAAATGATGGAGAGGATGTCGACACGATCAAAGTGGTCCTGGAGACCTTGTTGATGTTATTTTCTCCAGCTGAAAATAGTGTTCGTTTGTTCATTCTGGCTTTACAAGCATACTTGTTTGGCTGCTGACATGCAGATAGCCCGAGGCGTCTGATGAAATCGCTCTCTGGCTTTCAGATGAATTTACCCAGGTATGCTTTCTTGAACAGGGATGCTGTATACTTGGTTAACTCCATGGAAAGCGCCAAGACAATATCACCGCTCTGCTCGACCTCCTTGATACGCGGGACTTCTATTCTCGTTTGTACTCTCTGCAGTTAATGTCCCACATCTGCGCAGCACGACCGGAGAGGACACAGGATTGTATTTTTACGGCTCCTCTAGGAATCTCTAGGTTAGTCAACGTGCTGAGCGATGTTCGAGAGCCCGTCCGTAACGGTACGATATAATCTCTTCGTTAGCATCCTTCATTAGTTGCTTAGCTGATGAATTTTTTATTCCTTCTATAGAAGCCCTTGTCCTTCTTATTGCATTAACACCTTCCTCCACGGAACTTCAGAAGGTTGTCGCCTTTGAGAATGCCTTCGAGCGCATTTTCTCCTTGATCGAGGCGGAAGGTTCTCTCACACATGGATCGGAAGTAGTCGAAGACTGTCTTTCGTTGTTGGCGAATCTCCTACAACTCAATATATCGAACCAGTCATATTTCCGTGAGACAGGGTGTGTGAAAAGATTGGCGAAGCTGCTTGCGGATGCCACTCGGGAGCAAGAAGCAGAGGAAGATATTCCTCAGTGGATTCTTGCTCATCGTGACAAGAATCTATGGGGTCTCTTGGCCATCGTACAGCTTTTCCTAGTCAGAGGTGGCGTCAGCACCCCTGCTAGCCAGGTGGCATTCTGGCAAAATGGCGTCATGGAGCAGGTCCTGCGTACGGCATTCAGCCAGGAGTTTAATGTCAAGATAACAGCTAAGGTGCGACATTTTCTTTTGGTACATGTAGTTGGATTGAGCTGACAGGGCTGATGTGTGTAGGCTCTGGAAACATGTGCCGATCTGATCCGCGAAAACGCGACTTTGCAGGAGAAATTCGCCGATATTGAGGTTTCTTGGGGCCCTAAACCCCGCGGCGATCATCTTGCGAATGGTGACGCCAAAAAGAATGGATCGCAGAAAATAAATGTCATCGAAGCACTTCTCAAATTGACTCTTGAGCCTGCACCTATCCATTTTCTGGATGCGCGCCTTGCCGCCTGTGAATGCATGAAGGCTTTCTTTGCCAAACATTCTGGGATCCGCCTTCATGTACTACGTAGAGCAATTGATGGACACATTAGCGGGAATGACCAGATTCCAAACATCTTGTCAATCCTTGCTGAACCACCCGAATCTCGAGGGAATGCTGATCCGTATCAAACATGGATGGCCTCTGTCCTCATGTTTCATCTGGTCTTCGAAGATCCTGAAGCAAAGGCGATTGCTATGAAAGTCACTGAAGGTGATGCCGAAAGCGGTGAGGAGGTTATCACATGTGTCCAGACTATAGTTGGCAACTTGATCACGGGGATCCAGCGAGGCGATGACGAGAGAATATCTGTTGGATACCTGATGCTTCTCTGTGGTTGGCTTTTTGAAGATCCGGATGTTGTCAATGATTTCCTCGGCGAAGGAAGCAGTATTCAAAGTTTGATACAAGAGACTAAGCAGCGCCGCACTCCCAGTGTTCTTCTTCCAGGGCTCTGTGCTGTCCTTCTCGGGATCATCTATGAATTTTCTACGAAAGATTCACCGATACCACGGGAAACTTTGCATCAACTGCTGACTAACGGACTCGGAAGAGAACAATATATCGACAAGATAACTAAACTCAGGGAGTTTTCTTTGGTGCGCGACTTTGAAGTTTTACCTCAAACATCGCAGGGAGAGCTTGATGGGGGCCTTCCGGACGTGTTCTTTGATAGGACATTTATTGAGTTCCTGAAAGACAATTTCAGCCGTATAATACGTGCGATTGACAGGGATCCAGGTTTCGAAATTCCAGTTATTGCAAACGGTATCCAAAAAGGGATATCGCGGGAGCTTGTCGATTCACTTCGTGCCGAAGTTGAAGATCGAGGCCAGGCCCTCCAGAAGCTGGAATCTGACTTGCTTACACTGGAGCGTAAACTCGAGCAGGAGCAGCTCGATCATCGAAGAACGAAGGACTCTACTGCTCTTGAGCTCTCCCGGATAAGACAGATCAACGAAACGCTCCAGAGGAATCACGAAGAAGAACTAGCAGAGCTTGAGGAACGACATCAACAGGCCAAGAATGAGTTACTCAGACGACACAACGAACAGTTACGTGCAATCGACAACCGGCTGAGAGAGACTTCTGCAAATTATGAAAGGGAGTACACGATTAGAGAACGCCATGAAGCCGAAGTCGCCGAACTGAAGAGGACTATTCAGAGCTTGCAATCAGACCACGAAAGAGAACGCAGCAGCTTCAGAGAACGCAAGGAAGCTGAAGTCGCCAAGCTGAAGAAGACCATTCAGGTTTTGGAATCAGACTACGAAAAGGAACGCAGCAGCCTTAGAGAACGCAACGAGGCCGAGGTCGCTGAACTGAAGAAGACTATTCAGGACTTGGAGTCTGATTACGAACGAAAATACAACGGCATCAAACAACGCAATGAAGCTGAAGTTGCCGAATTGAAGAAGACTATTCAGAGTCTGGAATCAAATCTTGACAAGGTCAGCAAGGACCGGGTCCAGGATCTTAAAACTGCTCAAGAAGAATACTCCTCCAAAAACTCTAGGCTGGAGGAACGAGCCGAACGCTCCGAAGAGAAGGCAAAAGCGGCCGAGGAGCGTGCGCGAAAGGCGGAGGAGGCGCTTAAGCAAGTGCAGATGGCACTGGAGAAGGCGCAGGCCGAAGTTCAACAAAAGGAGAAGGCTCGCAAGGAAGCACAAGGAGAACTTGAAGACCTCCTGATAGTCTTTGGAGACCTGGAGGCTAAGAGAAACCAAGATAAGGTCGATATCAATCCCTTTCCCCTCTTCCCCATTTTACCTTGTCCCCTGGTACTAACACTATGCAGAAACGACTAAAGGAACTAGGCCAGGAAGTCTCGGAGACCGAAGAGGATGATGACGAAGAAGATGGTGAAGATAAAGAAGACGATGAGGAAGTGGATTGATCCAATGTCGACCATTGCTGTGAATACTGTTTTGGCCATGTAGAGGTGAGACAATGCGGTGACGCCAAGTCACATCACTAGGGATTGAGATACCCGTGGTTACGAACTAGATGTAGAACTACGATATAGCTATAACATGACTGTCTGGAAGTTCAAACCCTTTGAAAATGTCGTAGTATGTACACCGTTGTGTAGGGAGCAGCGATTTCGGAGGTGGTGGCGCTGCAGGGGCGGAAGGCCGCCTTCGCACTTATCTGATCCTGGCAAAAATCGAAAAATCGCGGGGTGACTCACCGAACTCTTTGACTACCCCGCGGGCACCACCTTTAGAAGGACGCAACGACAACACTGATTTAAAGGAGTACCTTCGCCATGTCCATCGACTTCCCTGCTGAAGAGGAGGCCATCCTCAAGAGGTGGAGGGAGATCGGTGCCTTCCAGAGGCAAGTTGAGTTGTCCCGGGGCCGAAAACCCTACACCTTCTACGATGGCCCTCCATTCGCGACCGGCCTTCCGCATTATGGCCACCTGCTCGCTTCGACGATCAAGGATATCATTCCCAGATATTGGTCTATGAAAGGCCATTATGTGGAGCGACGGTTTGGCTGGGATACCCATGGAGTGCCTATTGAATATGAGATCGACAAGAAATTAGGCATGTCCGGCCTGGAGGCCGTCGAGAAGCTCGGAATCGAGGCATACAATGCGGAATGCAGAGCGATTGTCATGAGATTCGCTTCAGAGTGGAGGCAGACCATTGAGAGGCTCGGGCGCTGGATTGATTTCGATAATGATTACAAGGTGAGTGCGAGGTTAAAGCTGCTACTACCTTGTATTCAGTCAGCTGACAGAACTTCGGCGACAATAGACGATGAACACATCCTTCATGGAGTCAGTCTGGTGGGTTTTTAAACAGCTCTTTGATAAGGGGCTTGTCTACCGAGGCTATCGAGTCATGCCCTATTCGACCGCACTCAACACGCCGTTGAGTAACTTCGAGGCGCAGCAGAACTACAAGGATGTTCAAGATCCAGCCGTTGTCGTCACTTTCCCACTTCTTGATGACCCCCAGACCTGCCTCCTTGCCTGGACTACCACACCATGGACGTTGCCATCTCATACTGGTCTCGCAGTTCACCCAGATTTTGAGTACGTGAAGATCCACGATGAGGCCTCAGGAAAGAATTATATCCTTCTGGAGTCCTTGCTCAGGACAGTGTACAAGGATCCAAAAAAGGCGAAATTCAAGATCGTGGACCGTATCAAGGGTTCTGACATGAAGGGATGGAGATACGAACCTCTATTTAACTACTTCTATGAAGAGTTCAAAGACTACGGTTTCCGTGTTTTGACCGCCACGTACGTTACGACAGACGATGGTGTCGGTATCGTTCACCAGTCTCCTGCCTTCGGTGAGGAGGACTACAAGGTTGCCGTGGAACATGGTGTCATTAACGAAACACGCCTGCCTCCTAACCCGGTCGACGACAAGGGTTGCTTCACCTCACAGGTCCCAGACTTTGAGGGACTGCATGTCAAAGCCGCCGATAAGGCGATCATAAAACATCTGAAGGGAACAGGTCGGTTGATTGTCGACGGCCAGATTACTCACAGCTACCCCTTCTGCTGGAGGTCCGACACTCCTTTGATCTACCGAGCCGTTCCTGCATGGTTTGTCAAAATTCCCCCTATCATCCCACAGATGCTTCAGGGGATCGAAGACTCCCACTGGGTCCCTTCCTTTGTGAAGGAGAGACGATTCTCCAGCTGGATTCAGAACGCTAGGGACTGGAACATTTCTCGGAACCGGTTCTGGGGAACGCCAATTCCTTTGTGGGTTAGCGACGATTTCAAAGAAGTCGTTGCTGTTGGCAGTGTTGAAGAGCTCAGAGAGCTCAGTGGCTACACTGGAGAGCTCACTGACCTTCACCGCGATAAGGTTGACCATATCACCATCCCGAGCAAACAAGGGAAGGGTGTCCTCCGCCGAGTGAGCGAGGTCTTCGACTGCTGGTTTGAGTCTGGAAGCATGCCTTACGCGTCCCAACATTATCCGTTCGAGAACAAGGAACAGTTCGAAAAGAGTTTCCCAGGAGATTTCATTGCCGAAGGTTTGGACCAGACCCGTGGCTGGTTCTACACCCTGACGGTTTTGGGAACCCACTTGTTCGGATCCTTGCCGTTCAAGAACTGCGTTGTCAACGGAATTGTTCTCGCTGAAGACGGCAAAAAGATGTCAAAACGGCTGAAGAACTATCCTGACCCAAGCCTGATCATGGAGCGGTACGGTTCGGACGCTCTGCGACTCTACCTTATCAACTCTCCTGTTGTTCGGGCCGAACCACTTCGGTTCAAGGAATCTGGTGTTAAGGAGATTGTGGCCAAGGTTCTCCTCCCACTGTGGAACAGCTACAAATTCTTCGAGGGCCAGGTTGCTCTGCTGAAGAAGGTGGAGGGTATTGACTACATGTTCGACCCTAACGCCGGGGCGACTAACACCAATGTCATGGACCGCTGGATCCTGGCAAGCTGCCAGAGTCTTCTAAAATTCGTGAACCAGGAAATGGCTGGATATCGGCTTTACACCGTCGTTCCTCGGTTGTTGGAGCTGATTGACAACACGACCAACTGGTATATCAGGTTCAATCGGAAGCGTCTCAAGGGTGAGTTTGGCGTTGATGACACACAGCATGCTTTGAATACCCTTTTCGAGGTCCTTTACACTTTGGTCCGGGGTCTCGCACCGTTCACGCCATTCATCACTGATACTATATACCAAAGACTCCTTCCACACATCCCCACGTCGCTGCAGGGCGAAGACAACCGGAGTGTTCACTTCCTTTCCTTCCCTGAGGTGCGAGAGGAGCTCTTTGATGAGGTCGTCGAGAGACGTGTCGCAAGAATGCAGAGAGTGATTGAACTCGCTCGTATCTCTCGTGAACGACGATCCATCGGCCTGAAGTCCCCCTTGAAGACTCTCGTTGTCATTCACCAAGATCAGCAATATCTGGATGATCTCAAGTCTCTGGAGGGCTACATCCTCGAGGAGCTCAACGTGCGGGACCTCATTCTCTCGTCAGATGAGGAAAAGTACAATGTCCAGTACAGCGTTACTGCTGACTGGCCAACTCTCGGCAAGAAACTGAAGAAGGACGCGCAGAAGGTTAAGAAGGCGCTGCCATCGCTTACTAGTAATGACGTGAAAAAGTTTGTTGCCGAAAAGAAGATACTTGTCGACGGCATTGAGCTCGTGGAAGGTGATCTGGTGGTCAAACGCGGAATTAAAGAGGATGAATCCTCCCAGGGCATGGAGACGAACACTGATGAGGATGTGCTTACTATTCTGGATGCGAACTTGTATCCAGAGCTTGCGCAAGAAGGTCTCGCCAGAGAGGTCATCAACCGCGTGCAGAAACTCCGCAAGAAAGCGGGTCTCGTCCCTACAGACGATATCAAGATGGAGTACAAGATGCTCTCTGATCCCGACAACATCGGTTTAAGCGAGGTCTTCAAGACGCAGGCCAAGGCCATCGAGAAGGTTCTGCGCAGGCCAGTTGAGGAACATGTGGAGGCGGAAGCCGAGAAGCAGGACCTCATCCTACAGGAGGAGCAAGAGGTTCAAAAGGCAACTTTCATGTTGAGGCTGGTCAAGCTCTAGATTTCTTTTTTGTGTTAGATACTCCGGAGGTTTATGTATCAAGATATCTCTATTGATAGACAACTTGTCTCTCTGGTATCATCGATAGCTGTGACTTAATTGTTCTCATGAATGAATTGAATGCGTAGCCATCATTCCGACATCAAAGTTCAAGTCCCGAAATTTGCTACAGATGCCAACACTTGATCGTGGCTATAGCTTCTTCGACGCTTTCTATTTTCATCATCAGTGGCTTTCCGACCAGCACATATTGGCAACAAGGTACAATACCAGAAAACAGTCCTTTAACTTCATAAACTCCTTCGCACACATGTCTTTGTGGACGGAGTTGTAGTCAGCAACAACGCATTTGCCATATGCCGCCGCCTGGATGGCAGATTAGCCAGCTCTCTCAAGTAGATGACGTTCTCTACGGACCTCCGCGGAGCATTGGGCTGTCGCCTTTGCAAACTTCTCGATGGGCCTCGCCCTTCCCGACATTCTTAGGGCAGATCGATGTCTTTTGAAGAAGTTGATACCTCGGCTGCTGTTTGTCTCATCTGCCCAGGTCGCCCTGCCGCCTGATCTCTTACTAAGCAGTATATTTGTCACGTGAGACACCACACATGATTGGCTCGACCACGTCGCCGGAGAAGCGCATTCCTGCGCGCGAGCGAAAACACTCCGCTCGGGGTCGAGAGCCAACAAAACAGTACATAGACGGCATTGCGTCGGTGGAGCGCCGCAACCCGGGAGCCCTTTTCTCTGCCGGTTCGCAGGATCATGAATTCCTGCCCCCCCGACTGACGCGGCCTTGATTTCTCGCGATGATTCGTTTCGATCTCCGCATCTATGACCCATCAGCGACCAACGCGCCCTAGGTCGCGGATCTTTCGATGCCTCCAATTCCTCTCCAGCGCGGAGCCCTACCTGACGAACACCCGTCTCTCTCCGACCAAGGTCAGTAAAGCCGTTGCTATTGCATTGTTATGTATGCGAGTATCTAATCTAATCCGTGATATCTCGCGCATGTTGCAGATGTCGGCCTCCTTTACCAGATCATCACCCGCGCGGAGCAGAAGCCCGACGTTGAGCGACTCCCGTTTCGCGCCCTCTTCGCAGCCTACGATGAGGTCATTGCGGAACATGGCGTTGATGCGGATCAGGGCCAAGTCTGCATGCGCTTCCTGTTCAAGATGGGCAACAAGGGCCTCCGCGGGAAGTCGATCTTCGAGAAGTTCGAGAATCTGCTGCGGGAGATGGATATTGTCCTGGAATACGACAGCGACTCGGACGGGAATGAGACGCAGGGACACTATCCAAACCATGTCTCCCACCTCGTGGATGGTGAGCAAAGTGGAACAACCGGCCGCGGTACGTTCCAGAGGGAGGATACGGGACACAAGGCTCGGCGGAGACGGGCTTCGTTCAACTCGATGTATGATGTTGGGGACGATCCCACACAGAGGAGTATTGCCTGGCGTCCTAGTTCACGCTCTTCAATGTCTCGACTACAGGTCGGAAAGCCCGAATTTCCAGGGACAAGAACACCATCGAGACGAGTCTCTGGTAATGGGAAGAGAGCCGATTCTCCGAACCGGACCCAGCTGCTTGCGCAGTTTTTGGAGGCCGGACGGCGGTTGATGGGCCTGAGTCCGATGAAGACAGAAACGCGCAGGCAGGATAAAGCTCCTCTAACGAATGGAGAACATGTGAAATCTGGTCGCGGTCAGAATGCTAATAATGGGAAGACCCGGCCTTCACCATCTCGCACTCATGACCGGAGTTTCTCAGGAGATTCCGACGAGAACGAGGGATTCCAAGATGCTAATGGTGATGATGATTCGATTGAGCGGGAGGATATTCCACCAGAGATGATATATCGGCCGAGCCTTTCGGATCTGCTGAGAGATGCTTCAACATTTAATATGTATCGGCAGCGAGCAATCGCACGGCGGATCCTTACTCAGTGGCTGAAGAAGGCTGTTCAGATGCAGCAAACTCACCTGGATATGGAAACGGTAGCCATTAACCGGGACAGATTTACACTTCTTCGTCAAGCTTTCGACGTGTGGCGTGGCATCTTGCATGGGAGACGTCAGATCGCTCAAACGGAACGCTTTTTCAAGCACTTGGAAAAGCGTGCTGAACGAGCTCGGGACTTGTATCTTATGACCAAGGCATTTACTCACTGGGCCCAGGTTGCTTCGGATCAAAGATCCAGGACCTCTGCGGCGCGACAACACATCCTCGGCATCAAATACTTCAATGCCTGGCGTGAAATAACTGCTGTGAACGAATTGAGAGCTCAACGCTTTGCTATCAGAAAACCGTTCAGCCTCTGGAAAAAGAAAACCCAGCAGATACCGGTTGATGAGGCTACAGCCGTCGCCACCTATAACAGGAATCTGACAAAAAAGCTCTACTGGCGCTGGTTTTGGGAAGCTTGTGACCGACGTGCTCAGCAGTGGCACTATTACCGCTTAAAGAGACGCTCTCTTCTCTGCTGGCTTCGATCTATTCGAACGCAAGGAGAGCGTGAGCACGAAATAGATATCCGGAATGAACACTTCTTACTTGGATCATCGATGCGGGTATGGTCTCAGGAGTTGAGGATAGTGCTTGATGCCCAGGAAGAGGCGGACTCAATTTACAGAAAGAAGCTTCTGAGAACTAATTTCGACGAGTGGCGGATCCAGGCTCGTTTGGCGCCGGCTGCTAATCGAGTATCCGATATGGTAAACAGCCGAATCGTTCAGACGGCGTTCGGACAATGGGTTTTGCGTTTTAGAATGATCGGACAAGCAAGAGAAGTCGATCGGTTTAGGCTTTTGCGTAACACATGGACTGCCTGGAATGATCGGTTGCGATGCCATGCTCTTAGCGCACGCATAGAGGAGCGTCTGAAGATGGAGACTTTATATAAATGGGTCATGGTCGAGAGGTATCGTCTCATGCAGCGGATTCGCGAGCAGCGAATTATGCGAGAGGCGTTTGCAATGTTTGTGGCGAACGCTGTTGGTCTCTGCTCTCAGTTATTGGTGCAAGAGGAGGAATATCGAGCTCGCAGGGCCCGAGAGACGCTCCGTTCCAAACTTGCTTGCTGGCGCGAGCAGGTTGCGCTTCAGCGTCAGCGGGAGTACATTGCTTTAGAGTTCTATGCCCCGCGGCTCCAGCAAGAGTCGCTTGCTCTCTGGAGTTCCAAAGCGCAAGAAGTGAAAAAGATGGAAGGTTGGGCTCGAGATGCTCGATTTTACTTCTTGATGACAAAATCAATCAAAAGTTGGCATGCTGCGACTTTGGACTCGGCCAAGAGACGCCGCCAGGAGGCTTACGCGAGAACCAGGAGGAAAATCAAGATTAACCTGGCTTCTAATGCTTTGACGAGCTGGCGTTCGAAGACAGAACGCATTGTCGATATGGAGCGACAAGCAGCAGAATTTTATCGGACCAAGGCTCTCAAGACTGTATCTGAACTCTTCAACCGCTGGCATCAAAAGGCGGCAAAGAGAACACAAGACTGCCGCGATGCGGATGTCTTTTATTACCGGCAGCTTGCCTACAATAAGCTTGCGCGCTGGGTTGATCTCTTCAATAACACTCGCAGTCTGGAAGAGCAGGCAACGCAATTCTATCGGCTACACGTCTCGGGGGTTGCGGCAGCGCAGCTCCGCAAACTCAGTTTGCGCATCTTTCAGATTAGGAACGGCTTTGAGACTGCGGACGCTATGAATGAGCGACTTCTTAAGAAGCATTTCAGGAACATGTTCTGGCATTGGGTTCGAAAGACAAAAGCAGTGCAGGAAGAAAGGAATCTTACAGGTACTACGGCTACGGAAACAAATGACCTGAGAGCGGAGGAAACTAGCGAGGTGACTGCGGCCACTACTTTCGATCCCTGGCTTGAAATGGAGAATGCCTTCGACTTCAGTGAACTTGTAACGGTACCTGAGCTACCGCCAACCACTCCGACAGCGACACCTGGGTATCTGAACTCGCCATCCAAACGGGCCGCACGGGCTAGGCAACTGGCGCAGATATCGACGACTCCTGCTACACCATTGTACACGCCTTTTGCGAGTCGTCTGAGAGCAGAACTCGCGGGGGAGAGACAAACTACTGGCAAGCGGGGAGGCCTCGGCAGGGGGACTTCCTTGGGTGCCAGCGTTCGTTTTGTCGACCAAGTGCCCGAGTCGCCGTCGGACGGTAGAAGGTCAACTAACAGGAGGGGTTAAAGGCATGTGGGTGTATCTCCAACGAAATCCTCTTTCTCTCTTCATTTTTGAATCAGAAGCGGTGGTTGACTGTCGTGCGATGCTCTGATTTTGGTTGTTGATGGTTTGATACCCACTTTGCATTGCGGGGCCGACGTATCGATCGACTTTTTTTGGGCGTTGGCTGAAGTTCCTATTGGATATAGTATTTGTGGATAATCACTTGACTGATTTTAGTGACGATTTACGCTTACAATAGGGTTTGTCGAAGATATAGGCGGAGTTTGTGGCTTTGGAAGGGTCGAATGGGAGGCATTTGCATATAATCGGGCGTTGCTCCCAGATTGCGGCGGTTCAGGATGGCTTTACTGTCCTTTTTTCGTATGTCTAGTTTAGCTGTCTCCCTGAATAAGAGACGGATTATATATTGCCAAACATTTCGAATATTATTGCCTGTGTATTCCTATGTAGTAGTCGTGAAGGTCGATCCCGCGCGCGTTAGCGATATCGATCACACGGGCGGTGCGCTTGACCGCGGGCAGTTGACGTCGTGTTGCAGCTCCGCAACCCTTGTCGCGGATCATTAGCAGCAGATCATTTCTCGTCGACTAAGCGCGCAGTAAACACAGCCCAACATTCGAAAGCGGTCCTCTCTGCGACCTATTCTGTCCAAGTTACAGTTCGTGACAATTTTGATTCTGCAATGGTGTAACGGCCGTCTTTCTTCGAAGCGTGGCAGGCGTGGCTTCAATCGAACAACCGTTTCTTAATGCGGGCGGTACTGCCGGGAAGGCCCCCAGCGAGGCTCCAGTCTCTGAGCACTGTGCTGTGGGATGGTCTTCGCATTGTGGTAAGGAAGCTGTTCTCCTGATCTTCTTTGCACCGAGGATTCCGTGATCATCCAATCCATTGGGCTAACTTCCGGTTGATGCGTTGACTAGGCATACATCTCCGGCCATGCGCTCGTCATCCTCGGTGGAGCGCAGAAGCTCCTCCAGACGATCTACGTGGACGACGTTCAATCCCTCGAAGCGATAGCTGTAGATGAAGCCACTGGTAATATTGCTGTGTGCGGGGGCCCGGATATATTCGTCTATCATCCGTACGGGATCAAGGGGGAGACCTTGAAGGTTAGAGCTCCACTAAGGCACCTAGGAGCTTGCGGCAGCGGCTCTAAGCCGGGGTAATGGATGATACTGATGGAGTTAATGAGATAGTGGTCTCTGGCGCATACCTTTCGTTCGGACGGCGATCACGAGACAATCAACACCCTATCATGGGGTTCTCCCGACGAGCTCCTCGTGGGCAACTCGAGTCTCGCCGTGTGGTTCCTGACCGACAGTCCGCGCCTCGTGTGGAAGAAGAAGCTTGCGAATCCTGCCAAATTCGCCCAGTTTTCGCCCGACGCTGAGCTGGTAGCTACTACGGGACACTACGATCGGCTGGTCAAGATATGGCGGAGGCTTGCTTTTGGTGCGGACGACGTCCGGTTCGAGATCTCCTACCTTCCTCATCCGGCGGCTGTTACGGGGATACACTGGAGGAAGCCGTATCATCGGGAGCAGTCAATGGAGAATGTCCTATATACTATATGCGCGGACAATAAAATTAGGGTGTGGGCAGCAACGGACCCGCATGATCTCTCGGTTCTTCAGCTTTGGGCGGTTATTGATATGGATGCCTCTATCCAGCCAAGAGACGCCCTGCACACTGAGAAGGGAGGCAGACGGTATGGGTTCATTATAGATAGCGGGGAGTTCTCGACCGCCGCTGAACGCGCCGTACAACGAGGTACAGATGATAAAAATAATTATGCCCTGGAGCACATCATCGAAGTTGCGAATAGGAGTCCTGAGATTGTCGTCGTAATTGACGATAGGGGTCATATGTCCGCCTGGGCCCTGGAAAATGTCGGTTCTAAGGAGAAATCACCGTCAAACATCTTCAACATCCTTCACGTCGAGGGGTTGAACTTCTCCTTTATGCGAGATGTTTCGCCCAAGGAGGACTACGCGCAGTTCTATACGTTCGGGGGTGCAAGCTCAGAGGACTCATTTACGATCCTGGTACACTACTTTGATGGCCGCATTGAGTGGTTCGACTCGAAGGTTGACGTCTTGTTCGATCCATCACCACGCAAGAATCGTCTCACCTCAAAGGGAACCTGGTCAGGACATACGGGCGCGATAAAGAAGATTGTCCGCAACGCTAGTGGACACGTTCTAGTTTCGCGTACCGATGACAACAAGGCTATGATCTGGAGACAGAGACATACTGGAGCCGGGCCTGTTCTCACTCGTCAGAGCTCCATGCTTTCGGACGAGCATATCCACCGGACCTGCGTGATTGGAAACGGGCAGTTCCTGGTCAGTCTCCACCACAAGAGTATATCACTGTGGGATATCACCTCGTTCCATGCCGAGCGGCTTGCAGTCTGCGATTTTGAACTGTCCAGTAAGCCGTTATGTGTCTTGCCGATTCCTACAGGAGAGCCGGACACGAAGGTGGCTTATGTCGCAACGATCGCGGCCGACATGAAGGGTATCGCTTGGGAAATCGATTTACCTTCGAGAAAGAATCAAAAAAATGGTAGTAACGGCGTCTCCAATCCCCACGTGCGGCAGTTTTGCAGCTTCAGCCTAGGTTTAGAAGAGGATATCTCATATATCCTGCCTGTTGATCCAGCAGGTCCACAGGTCAAGATATCTGGTTTCCTCGATGTCTTTGCTGCTGATATTGCACTTTCCTATACACGTGGGGGAACTCTTCACACATGGGCGGCCAAGGTTGATAAGGATAGTGCTAATATTGACTGGCTATCAACATCAACCGTCGAAACTGGCATTCCAAACCCTTCGCTGGCTAGTGGGAGCTCCATTCGAAAAGCTGCTCTGGTTGACGAAGATCGAACCCAACTCACTATCTGGGATACGAGCGGTGCTCAGCTAGAATTTGAAGAACGCTTTTCACAACAGGATATTATCCGTGACCTTGATTGGGCATCTACGCCTGATAACCAGTCAATTCTAGCCGTTGGGTTCCCTCATAAGGTAATCCTCCTATCCCAACTCCGCTATGATTACCTTGATTCCGGTCCGTCGTGGACACAAATCAGAGAGATCCGAATCCGAGATTTGACACCTCATCCTATCGGCGACTCCTGCTGGCTGAGCAACGGCAATCTCGTCATCGGTACTGGAAATCAACTCTTTGTCTATGACAAAGACATTGAAACGAGCAACCGCCTAGTGGCAGGTCTGCGTATCCCGTCTCATGGCACGCTATACGTAGACCTCTTTGAGGTCGTCAGCCGCTTGAATGGCCCATTGCCTGTATTTCATCCGCAGTTCCTTGCGCAATGCATCCTCAGCGGGAAGACGAACTTGGTGCATGCCATTTTGATGAACCTGCACAGAAAGCTCAAGTTCTACGTAGAGGGTGACGAAATTGACACATTCCTTGAAATGCCCTTGGAAGACTTTTATAAAGGAGCGGATGTCAGTGTCCCGTCTTTCCTTTTCTTTCTCCATCTCACAGTAGCTGACAGCTGCAGGCCTTACAAAACGAAACATGGAAGGAGATAAAGTCTTCCTATGCCAACTTCTCCACAGATGACGAGTCTCCCACCGTGGATGAAAATATTGCTTTCATCCTCAATGAAAATCTGACTCGATATACCTTGCCTAACCTCTCAAGCCAAGAGCAATTCCGCTTGGCAGATACGATCGAGTGCGTTGCCACTGTCGAGAAGCATCGACGGTCAATGGATGATAATGCAGCGCGCTATCTCCTATTTTTCCGGCAGCACATGCTGCGGAGAAGTCAGGGAGTCGCAAATAAGGATACCGTCTCCTGGCGAGAGATCGTTTGGGCCTTCCATAGTGGCAGTCAGGATATTCTGACAGATCTGGTCTCGCGACAATTCAACGGCAAAATGCTTTGGAAGTCTGCGAGGGAGAGTGGTATATTTATGTGGCTTTCGGATCCGGCAGCTCTGGTGAGAATGTCATCTTCTTCATTAATTTTCCTTCGCTGACCGGTGTACCAGCGAGCGCAACTGGAGATCATCGCCAGAAATGAATACACCAAGACGGAAGAGAAAAACCCCGTTGATTGTTCACTGTACTATCTGGCGTTGAGGAAGAAGAACGTGCTGCAAGGGCTTTGGCGGATGGCAAATTGGAACCGCGAACAGGCTGCCACCCAACGCTTACTGGCGAATGACTTTCAGGATCCCAGATGGAGAACTGCAGCGCTCAAAAACGCGTATGCCTTACTTGGAAAGCGCAGATTTGGTAGGTGTTTTCTGTACAATTGCTATTAATATCCCATCTAATTATTCTCTTGCAGAGTACGCTGCAGCCTTCTTCCTGCTTGCAGACCACTTGCGCGACGCTGTGCAGGTTTGTATAAACCAGCTTGGCGATATTCAGCTGGCGATAGCAATTGCACGAGCCTACGAGGGTGATGAAAGTCCAGTACTGAAAGAGATTCTCGAGGAGAGAGTCCTCATCGATGCTGCTTCTGAAGGCAACAGGTGGATGGCGTCTTGGGCATTCTGGATGCTTAACCGTCGGGATATGGCAGTGCGCTCCTTGATTGTAAGTTCTCCGTAAGCGAGGTTATTCGGAGGTTAATATCTAACAATTTTCTCAAGTCACCTATAGAATCACTGATCCCGCCGACTCCTGCGTCTCCTGGAAGCCCAGGAGGCGTCACATTGCATGCGAAGTCGTACCTTGCGAACGACCCTGCGTTGGTTGTTCTCTACAAACAGCTGCGCGAAAAGACTCTACAGACACTAAAGGGTGCTTCCCAAGTGCCTCCCCTGGCAGAGTGGAATTTCGTCGTTCGTAACGCAAGACTATACGATCGGATGGGCTGCGACTTGCTCGCGCTCGATCTCGTACGCAATTGGGAGTTCCTCCGCGGACCACAACGAGCGAAGGGCCTGCCTCTCGATCTGACTGGTAATGAAATTGATTATCGCAAGCTGCTCAAGCGACGCGGCAGCCTTGTGGTCGCAGACATGCCATACAAACCTGGGCTTACACAGGACGACAAGGGCCCTACGACGCAACCAACGCCGGTAAAACCGCAGCCCACTGTTTTCCAGGAGCCGGACGCGAACTCCCTTCTAGATAGTTTTGGATTTTGAGATACATTTTTTCTCTTCTTCTCGGGTATAGGCGTTTCCAGAGCTAAGGGGGTTAACAATGTAGTGTTTTGCTTGGGTTCTCTTGCTAGGCTATTGACCTATATCAGTTTGGGACTGGTTGCTGTACAATACGATTTTATGTTCAATTATGGCACGTGGCGCTGGGTGAGTGCCATCACGCATTTTGCTGAATTTACTGTCGAATAAGAACATTTCTTTTTCGCTCGTGTCTTCCTAACTTGTGATTCACCGTTCTATGCACAGTTTTCAAAGAATTAATTAATGTAGACACGGGAATTCTCGAAAACTCGACCTGACAGAGAGAAAGCACTTCCAGAAAATCAAAAGGGATATTATCACCATGAAAAGGTGTCAAAAAGAAAAAAAAAGTTTCAAAATATGTACCAATCCTCCGCGATTGATCATTCTAATTCCCCAAAATCCCAGACCTTTGCTGTCTCTGTGCCTCATTAGACATTCAGTTCATGTTGCGCCTCCGAACCGCATCACCTCTCCTCACAAAGCTGCGCTGATACGCAGCCGTTGGCCCAGCAGCGCCAGCACCGGTACGAGAACCAGAACCAGCACCAGCACCACCATCTGCACAGTCCAGCCTCACCCAGACGGAACTGTATGCCTTGAAATTCCGCATCTGACACCCGCTCCTGGCTGTCCGGCCATGGAACGGCGCCACGACGAGCGGCGGATCCACACAACCGGGAACCTCATGCACGGTCACGTTGCATCGCTGGGACTGGGACTGGGACTGGGACTGGAACGGCGGCTGCTGCTGCTGTCCGACGAGCAGCTCCGCGTCGATGGAGAGGTAGTCAACCTTGTCGTTATCCTGGGACGGGGTGTTGACTTCGGCGCAGGTGCCCGCGCGCACGTCGACCGTTGCGCTGGAGTCGTCGTCGACCGGAGGGGTGACGCCGGCTTCGGATGTGCAGTAGGGGTAGAAGTGGGTTTGGACTCGGGCGGCTGTGAGAGTCGTGGAGACGGAGAGGGGGAGGAGGAGGGTTGTTGTAAGGGCGAGGAGCTGTGATCAAGTCCGTGGTTTGTTAGGAGGTAGGCACATACGACGGTCATGATTCCATGGGTGCCTGGAAGTGGTTCTTTTGGGGAAAGGAGAAGCTTACATTTGAGAGATGCATGGCTGTAGGGTGCTTGATGATCGACTGAACGATCGAACGTTGAGGGAGTAAGGAGAGTGTTAAAAAAAGAGAACAGCCCCTTGTGGTCGGGAGGACTGGTTACCTATGTTTATGGCACTTCTTTGTTTTGTGTAACCTGCGTGTGAATAATGAATAAATACGCCGGTGGCTAGATCTGCAATATCCGTGGAAGCAAGCGGGAGATTCTCCTTTATTTGTCTAACTTAACCCTCTCCGCCGCTGTGTTGTTTTGTAGGAAAGAAATCCAGAAATGATCAAGAAGAGCCCATTTCTGCCTCTGGACCGCGCGGATTATTATATACCTAGGTATCTACTAATTTCACATTCTACCCATCGACCACATATCCACACAACCTTTCCTTCCCGGTGGCAGGGCAAGGAGGCGGGAAGCCGATAAACACATACAGGGAGGGGGCGGGGCGGAGGAGCGGCGGGTGGCATTCCACAAGACGCGTTCCCGCCCTTTCTCGTTGGCCGCCCTGTGCGGAACCCCTTTGTTGATCAAAGTTGTTCAACCACCCCATGGAATCCGAAAAAATAAACATTGGTGCTTGTGTGTGGAAGTCCGTCTTGGCGCTTTGTTTCTACAGGGTGTTGATTGATTAGAATACATCCAAGACAGGGGTAGTTCTCTAGGGTTTCGATGCATGTCGGCATTGTTACCGAGAGCGGAACACAACATGGTCAAAGCCTGAAACAAAACAGAGAAAAAAAAGCGATGCCCAAAATCTTAGACATGCATGGTCGGTTACGCGGCTAGCATCCTCCAAGATATGATATAATATTAGCACAACGCATCCCGACCGGTCCACTTGAAAGGAGAGATGCGGAGACTGGGCTTCTGGACAAATTGAATGATGTTTATGGGCCGTCCAGATCCATGGGCTAGCTAGTTGTCCCGCGTATTGTAGCTTGATAATCCTTGGCACAGTCCGCAACGGCTCTGTGTTGTCTTTGACGCTTTGAATATAATGTACTATGATGTATGCATGCTCCACTGTGAAGTTAGTTTGATATCTAGGTAGGTACGGAGTACTTCCGTAGCTGGCACTCCACATCTCAGACTGAAACAGGATCGACAGGGTGCAAAAATCTGCATATACTAGCACAAGCCTGGTATTTGATGCCAGGGAAGGGCCCAATGAATGTGATTTGTACCTGATCGACCGGTTTTTCTCAGGATTTGTGCCTGAAATTATGCAAGAGATGTTTGCATTTTGTTAAGGCTTGGACAACTAACTGACTGGGTACTCGAACGCGAGAACTGTGCACATATTATGCAGGCCACGCTCCGTATTTTGTGAAGGTCCAATATAGCAAAGGTCAAGAGACAGAGTGTCCCAGAAACCACACAAAACTGACTCCCGCATATTAAAACATAAGTACTTTTTGCCAAGGCAACAGAGAAGAGTAGTTTTAAATAACTTTTAGAGAGCGAGAAAAGAAGAAGCTCCCATTCCACCCAACAACCAGCCCAACCGGGGACTCCCACTTACAACGCTCACGCCCGCCAGAAGTGACCATCATGATCCGCATCCTCATGCACCTGGTGGTGCTCCATCTCGCTTTTCCCATAACACTCCAGCTTTAGCGAGACTAGGCCAATGTGCTTTGTGTGGCAGGTGCCCCTGGCGAAGTTGTCCGGACGCCAGAAGTGGACCTTGAACGCGGGCTCGCCTTCGCAGTTGTCGTTCGTGTAGGCGGAGATGTGATGGCAGTGCCGGTCCTGGTGGCCGTTGAACAGCCAGCCGTTGACGGCATAGAAACCGAAGCCATCCGGCGGGTACTCGGAGTGCAGGCGCTCGCACTTGTTCTCGTGCAGGATCATGGGCGACGACTCCAGCGGCTTGGAGCCGGGGATCTCGCCCTTGTCGCAGGAGTCGTAGAAGCGCAGCGCAGCGCCCGCGAGGCCGTAGCCGTAGACGCTGGCGGGACCGGCGGCGAGGGTTGCAGCGGCCGTGAAGAGGAGCTGGAAGTTTCTCATACTGTTAGTAGGCTGTTCTTTCTGTCTTTGATTGAAGGATATGGGAGCATTTGCTGAAGAGACACTCTTTGTTTCACACCGACAGGTACGTATATCTGGATAATTTAGGGGCTATGAACATGTAATGAACTCACCTTGGAGAAATGCATTTTGTCTTTTTATCTGGTATGTATGTCCAGTATGTAGGTCAGGGATCTGACTTTCTATGTATGAGCAGGTTGCTGGGTAGTAGGTACAATATATTGTTCGAACGATCTCCGGGACGACAGATTCCTGGCTTAAATAGATGTGCCCTGCAAGCTCCTTACTGTGCAGTAGGATGTACTGTAGGATTATCCTGTAGTGTAACTGAGCTTGTTCTTCAGTGGAGGGGAGCATTTTCCCCGTGGAATGTAGAGTCACTCGAGAAACGGCATTACTTGCATAAAAATTGACGCGCCGTCAATCTATGATGGTTATATGGCATGCTCATTGGGTGATTGGGGAAGCAGTCATGTTCCCCCTCGCATGCGGTACGTACCCTCCTTGATTTCCCATTTAGGAAAGCGTTTGGTATCTTGGAGTCCTCTCTCAAGCCCCTGCAGGACATCTATGGACGCGCTTAACTACTGGAATTAAAACAACGCGTTATTTGAATTCTAAATAGGTAAATTCAAGTCTTTAGTGGTACTGGTCAGATACTCTTGCACAATTCAGGAATCCTTCCCTTCTGTTGTTAACAGCAGTTAGAGACTACAAAACAACACCATCACACAAAGCATATATATATATATATAAACGTATGAGATAGCTACCACAAAAGATCCCACCCCTGGGACCGTACATTGATTCCATGCGGGCTATGGCGCACGATCGTTCGGTGTCAGAAGGCATACTGCTGGGCAACAACGAAAATTTTGTGGGTACGACCAACAAAGACGAATATTGAGTCAAGACGGTCCAGTACTTGTACAGAGTTCACACGTCACAGGCTCAAGATAGCGATGCATAAGGTCCGAAGGGCGAATCAATTCCTACGGAAGTCATAGAAGTCTTCTCTGGCTTAGACCTTTAGCCTGTGGGATCAGCGCAGGGGTTCTGCAGGTCCGATATCTAGATAATTAGGGAAAGATAGTATGCTCTATAGATCGCTGTTTCACGGGTACTTTACCCCGTATCTAGATATATTCGATGGAGAGTACGAGAGCAGATCTGATTATTATAATTAGCTCTGGGACCATTTAGCCCGTGTAATGCTCAGGTAGCAACTGTACGCAGGGACAGGGTAGTATTCTTCCCAGGTTTTATTATCAATACCGAGTCTCTTTGTCCGGCGAGCTTCTCGTCAGCGGCGCTTAGTAGTCAGCGTTAGTACTAATTAAAGTACCCTAACTTATTGGGATCTGTGAGCAACAAATTCTGCTGCAACATGAAAGGGCCCAGGACGGAGACAAGACGAGCAACCCGAATCTCTGAGGATCATGCTGAAAGTGGTCCAGGAAATCAATGGTCCGTACTGGATCAGGAAGGGTTTTGTTCCTGTTGCGGAGCAATGGTGTCCGAAAGGGTCGTGGGACAGTCAGAGAGGGTTGTATTGTGAGCCATGGTCAGGCACTTGCCGGTTGAGGGATGAGAAAGTCAGCTTCGATATTAGACAAACAACCCAAGCGACACTTAATTGGTCGACTGGTGTTTACTGTATGTACGTTTCTTACCTATTTCGTTGGATTGTCGCCTGGAAGAGCGGCCAACCTTTACCTACAAGTGCCAGGCAAATCTTCAACTATACTTTGGGTAAGACTTAGTTAGGGGTCCCTTTAGCGAGACATTTAACTGCATGCAGAAATCCCTGCGTTTATTTGAGTTGCCAACTACTGAATCCCCTTACATCAAGTCGCCCAAAATTGGGATTCGATTCAGATCATGACCCTGCTCTCTAGGAGAGAAACATCCCCTTGCGTCTGCACCCACCTGGTCTGGCGCAGCATCCGAGGTGGAACATGATCGGCTGGAGAGCACTCAGGCACACCAGATGAGATATACGCCGATGTCTGATCGCTTTGAAGCACAATCCCTAACAGTCTGTAAATCCCGAATGCCCACAACTTGGTAACATCGACCTAGCAGAAGACATCTACCAGCAAAGAACAAATGTATTTCTCGATGAACTGGAGAGGAATAAGCGACTTCTTTGGGCTTCATTGGCTCAATGATATCGGTCTGGTGTTGTCCATAGCGCAACGTGGAATCCCAATCGTTGAAGATGTCCAGAACAAGTAATTTTAGAACTATCAGAAAAGGATAGATCCATATACCTCATCTGGAAAATAACAATTCATTCACGCTGGATATTGTTTCGCAACTATCAAAGAAAGACCCTTGGACTGGGGCTCACACGTGAAGGGCGTGATAAGATAGAGTAGCGATGATGTCATACCAGGGCTGGTAAACACATCTTCTCCGGACGACTTTGGAGTTTTAAGCTTCACTATGCTTCGATTTGTTTTGCATTCTCTTCTTGTTCAACTTATACCCCTAGCACTTGCGGATTTGGTGAGTGGTTTCTCTGCCCTGGTGGCCCCGTGGGAAAAAGGAATACAAGTGTTCCATCCAGATATACAGTACTCCTAACGACTTACCCATGTGTTGTACCTCCCTTGCACCGGCTTATCAAAGGGCACACATTTGCTGGATATGGGCTGACGTCTTTTAAAAATTTTGCAGCAGAATTGGTTTGATTCCCATCCCCGGTGCTTGCCTCGAAACTTGCTTGTTAAGACTTCGCCGCCGTGTGAAACCGGCGTCTCGATATTGGATGTGCATTAGATAGAAAGAAGCATTTCAAGATGGCACCATTAGTTCACCTTGTCCGTCATGCAGAGGTCAGTAGCTCAAAACTAATTAACCACTCTGCTCCCCTTGCATGTCTTTCAGGAAGCAATTCGCGTTTCCATGTGCTCACCGGATGTGCTATTACACACAGGGTGAACATAACAAAGGCGGCGACGCCTACTTCATTCGCGACCCGGGACTAACAGAGCGCGGCTTGGAAGAATGTCGCAACCTCTCAGAAAGGTTCCCATATCACTCCTCTATCGATCTCATCGTCTCCTCTCCGCTCCGTCGCGCGCTGCATACCGCGCTTTTTTCCTTCCAACCTGCTATCGCCCGAGGAATCAAGATCGTTGCGCTACCGGAACTGCAAGAGACGAGTGACATAGTATGTGATGAGGGGAGCGAAAAGTCAGATCTGGAGAGGGAGTTTGCGGACGCGAAAGGGCCGTCAGGGGAAAATGTTGTTGATCTCGGTCTGCTGTATGAGGGGTGGTGGGTTAAGGTGAGTTAGTTGACAAACAGATACGATCGGAATTTATGGTTAATCGATGTTTCTTCTGTTATCAAAGAAAGGCAAATACGCACCGACATCCAGCGCTCTCATCGCCCGCGCCAGGCTGGCCAGACAATGGCTAAGGGGACTCCCGGCGGAGGAGATCGCGGTGGTGGGACACGGCGGAGCTTTCCACTACCTCACAGAGGACTGGACTGGTATAGGGAATACAGAGCATGGTCAGTCTCATAATAGCAACAACAACGACGCTCCAACCGACCCGCAATTTCTCGCATCTCATTGTTGCTTTCATACTGACGATTAACTCCAGCAAGTTCCTGGCAAAACACTGAATTTCGTACATATCGGTTCGTTGACGACACGGAGAACGCAACAATGGTGGAGACGGATGAGTCCAGGGCAATGAGGGGCGAGGCCGGCCGGATCCTCTCAAGTGAGGAACAGCATAGCCTGTATCTCAAAGTCATGCAGTTCTGGGAGAACCGTGGTTTTCAGAATCCCCTGAAGAAAGAAGTGCAGTTCAAGGAGCAGGACAGGCGACTGACTACCTAGGTACCTACTTACCTATAGCTGGTGTGTTCGAGATCTATCTAATCCTAAGGTTGTCTTTCTTATCGGACAGCTACATATACGGCATGGGAATTGTTATGCCTACTGTATTTGTTGAAAATGGTATTTACTATATTCCTGTTTCATGAAGCCACGCCCGGTGGAAGCGAATCTGTTTTTTTTAATGCTTTCTCTGCATGTCAACTAGGTACATAACTACTGGTTGATAATATCGAATACTCTTCATGGAATCTAAAACATACTATACTCTCCGGTAGCGTTGCTCGAGTACCGTCCAAGAGATCATTTGATCATCTCAATCCTCGATCTACATCACGTCACAACCCTACAAGGCCGTCCCGCGCACCATCCCTCAACATTCTCCTTCGCCATCACCCGTAGATTCGTCCACGTCTTATCCGCCAGCCACGCCATGTGCGGACTAACGGTCAGATTCAGATCCTTCGTCTCCTCGCCCAGCAGGGGTGAGTTCTCGGGTCCCGCAGGCTCTTTGGCAAACACATCTGTCGCGGCGCCCGCGATCCAGCCCTCATTGAGCGCGGTGATCAGCGCGGCCTCGTCGACGATCCCGCCCCGAGAGACGTTCACGAGGACGGCGTGCCGTGACATGGACTGGAGCTCGGGGGTCGAGATGAGGTTGATGGTGGAGGGTGTACGGGGAAGGGCTAGGAAGAGGACGGTGCTCTTCTTGATGACTTCTTCGAATGAGGTGCGCTGTTCTTCTGTCTGTCGTGTGTTGCTATCTGCACCTTTCCGTCCGGATATCAGGACTTTCATGCCCAGGCTGCGTGCCAGATGGGCGATTCTTTTGCCTGTCATTCTTGTCAGTTGCGCCTGCGATTGGATGTTGACATTGAAAGGCTTAGTGAGTTTGACAAAGGGAGAATTCTTTTCACATGACTTTTCTCTTTGTCAATCAACCAGATAGATATGTAACAGACCAAAAACAAACAAGAGGTGATGTATTCAATAACCAGGCCTACACGGTATAATAAGAATTTGGAAAAGATACTTACCAATACCACCATACCCAATAATCCCCACGACCTCCTCCCGGCACGTCAACGGCGCCCCTCCCTCCCTATCCAGCATCTGGAACATCAACGTCCCCCGCCTCGGCCACTCCCCCGCCCTCGTGAGACGATGCATCTCCAACACCTTCCTCCTCGCAGCGAAGTACAACCCCACCGCATGCTCCGAGACGGCCTCGATGTTGGCCCCCGAGCAATTACTCACGACGATGCCGCGCTTCCGGCACGCGTCGAGGTCGATGCTGTCCGTACCCGAGGCGACGCAGTTGATGAAGCGCAGGTGGGGGGTCACCTCGGGCGAGAGCGCGACGGCGTCGAGCCGGGTGGTGGCGAGGACCAGGATGGTCGCGTCGTGGATGGCGGCGTGGAGTTCTGCGGGGGATACTTCCTCGTGGACTGTCCTGGTCCAGGTGTAAGGGGCGGGGAGGTTGAAGTCCGGGACTGGGTAGTATTGCGTCTGGAGCAGGACGATGTGGTGGTGGGTTGGGGAGGGGGAAGGACCCATTTTTTTTTGTTCAGGACCCAGTCTTTCTGTTTTCGTTTCTACAGATTTATTTTATGTTCTTGTTGTTCGGAGAAAATAATGGTGTTTTCTGCTCTCTTCCTTGATATTAATATCAGGCATCTACTATCTTCAGGCTTTATCTGCGGTTTGTGTACGCCCTACCAAGTACAAGACGGGACTCAGTTAACTAGTTAACGTACCATATACATTTTAGTCATAGCAACTTTCCGTTTACCCCACTCCAACTACTAGATTTGCACAGTAATTTGAATGATCTTTAACTCCCTTCATATAAGCAAGCAGTGCATACCTATAATAGTCGATAAGAAGTTGGAGTTAGAATACAAAAACAAATTGCTTCCTGGTGTTTCTTTAAGGGTGGGCAGTCTTGACCACCTAACCCTTAGTTTACACATCAGAGTATGTGACTTGCAGAAAGAATAAAAAGGTTCACCTGCCATATTAGCATGGAGCATATCATTTGCTTGGTTTCTTCGGTTCATAGCCTGATGACTTCTAAATCTTATACCTTCTTCGGACCCAGGCCGAGTCCGTACATCACTTACTGCAGTGTAGCATTAACACTCAGGGAAATACAGCATACATTGCATTCCATTCCATGCCTACCTAGGTACCTACACAGATCTGTGATGTGTAGGAAGGTACGTACCTAGATAGATAGGTATCTATATGTCCCATATCGTATCGTACCCATGTATATACGTACAAAAACGGACAAATAACATTCCAGCCACGCCGTTATATCCAAGGAAGAAAAAATACGGAGAAGACATAAACCACAATAAAACACTCGCGCATTCAAAGATGCGGAACCCCGCCGCTCGCAAGTATCAGATTGATAATACTCACGATACCCTCGCCAAGGATAAGGCCCGAAGCCAAGACCACCACTGTCGAGGAGGACTCGTCTTGGGCGGCATCACCGTTGTCAAGCTCTTCGACCTCGCGTCTTTCGGTTACTATGCCGTGCCCGCTACTACTTCCACCTTCCACAGCGATTTCAACGCCACTAGTAGTAGTATTGCGTCGGGAACGAGGACGGTGACGTCCCGAGCTGTTATTTTTCCATCCCCACCACCAGGCGATGACGCCTCCGATGGCTCGCGCCAGTGTGAAGGATGGAACATTGTACATCCCCACCGCGACGGCGATTCCTCCAGGGATCCAAGCGCGCCAGGGAGAGCTGACGGTGCGGCCATTGGCGGTCGTGGAGCCGAGGATCCGCAGGACCGTCAGCGCAACGAAGATGACGCCGGCCACGATGGCTGTCTGCCAGGCCATTGGGGGCAGCCCCTGTCCAGTGACCAGACGCGCGGTGAAGATCCAGACGTACGCCGTTGGTGTCTGGAACATAGGACCTGGCACCTCGTAGACTCTGATATACATCTTATAAACAGCCGTGGAGATGACGGCGCCAAAGAGGCTGCCAATCAGCTGGCCGTAGAATTGGGCTTTGGGACTCGCACCGAGGAGATGGCCCGTTTTCAGGTCCTGCATCATGTCTCCTGCCTGCAAGGCACCGGCTTCCGAGACTGCACCGGCGAGGAGATTGGTGACGACTGCAGTGCGACGCGTATGTAGAGAGGCGGGCGTCACAAGGGAAAAGATGAGCTGGGTGAGTTTACTGATGCCGGAGACTGGATTGAGATCCGTCTCACCTAGGGCGCGAACGCCCATGATGGAAAGGAGGAGGGCTAGGAGCGTTGCGACGCTGGAGAGTAGTGGGCTGATGACATTTCCGAAGGCGATGTGCATGCAAACCACGTTCAAAGCCAAGGTCAGTGGAAGTAAGATGACAACTGTCCGCTTCGAGATGAGTTGAGACGGTGGTGCATCCTCATCGTCGCCATTGGCAGGAGCGCTGTGCAGCTGGTGAGCCGAACGACCACGGGATTCCTCAGAGATGGGAGTGAGAACTGAATAGCCAGCGTTGGAACGTGATACGGATTTAAATAGCTTTCGCCAGGACAAACCATTCCTTCGTATCGAGTGAAGCATTGATCTCAGCTCGGGCGCGTGGTTCACCAAGGGTTTTATCACGAGCCAGCTGAGGTTGATGATCGAGTCTGCAAGCATGATGGCTAGAGACACCCACACGATCCAGCCTTTGCTTCCAGTCTCCCAGTTGTCAACCGGCCCTGGGGCCCATCCCTTGCTCTTTGCAAGAGGGGACAAGAAACCCCAGCCGAGAATGGCACCAAAAAGCATGTGCATAGATGTAGAAGGGCCCATGATGATACCTTGACCAACATATGCCGGAGAAGGATTCAGGGTCCACAGCCACTTCTGTGCGAGAGGAAGCCCGAGGATTGGGATATCACGAATCTGAGGAACGAAATACGAGAAGAGTGTCTAGAGCGCGTCAGTATCAGTAGGCACTTGGACAGTGAACTTGGGAATCTCACATAGAAGGCGG
This sequence comes from Thermoascus crustaceus, assembly GCF_041956765.1. NCBI lineage: Eukaryota > Fungi > Ascomycota > Eurotiomycetes > Eurotiales > Thermoascaceae > Thermoascus > Thermoascus crustaceus. The sequence goes on along the minus strand of NW_027192533.1, from coordinate 960,503 downwards.
AGACCGCAAACGCGCCGACAAGCAACCGTATCTTTGCTTTCCAATCTTTTCGTCCGTCGGCCCTGCCCTCAACAACACCTTGCTTGAACAGAGATCGTCTCTCTTCCGACTCCCGGGTTGTCAGAAGCCTCTCCGTCTCCGCCTCCTGTTCAATCTCTATGGACTCCCCCGCCTGCCTTTCCATTCCCTTTTCGTCATTCTTCCCACAACCATGCAGGACTCGAATCATCAACGCCGTCGCCGTACCGCTGGGGAACTTCAGTTTCTCCCGCACGATCACCTCCTTCCGCAGCGGTACCGCGAAGACCACCCCGAACAGACAGACCCCGAGACTCCAGACCACTAGTTTCCAGAACCCGACCTTGAGCGGGCCGCCCTCCCCTTCTCCACCATCTCCCGCTGGTCCGTCGTCACCCTCTCGTAGGAGAAACTCCAGAGCGGGGATGACGCCCACGAAGCCGCATCCCAGTGGCATCGTGCCCACGGCTCCGGCCACGGTCTGTATGAGGACGTTCTCAATCGGGTTGAACGGGAAGGAAAGGTGCTTGGACAAGACCTTGAAGACGGCGAAACCGATCAGGGACGAGGGCATGGCCATGGTGCTGATCCATCCAGTCTGGAGCCCGAAGTAAGTGTTGGAGAAGGTGATGAGAGAGCCAATGATAAGGCCGACGAGGAGCGAGCGCGGCGTGAAGCTCTGGACGGAGGTGACGGGGGATCGCTTGGTCGTGAAGGTGGCATTGTGGTCATGGATGATATTACTGGCATCGTCATCGCCATCTTCATCATCCCTTCTCCCTCCCTCAGCTCTCGAGGGCGATGGGGCAGCAGACATCCTGCCGGCGATGTGCTCGTGCTCACGAGCTGCGTCCCGGGCATCATTACCCGCCATGCTGCTGCTGATCGTCTGGTAGTTCATGGCCCTTGAGAACGCTGCAGTGCCAGCCCCTACCTAGAGCACTTGCAGCTTCGATCCTCAAGAGAAAACGATTCCGGGAGCCATGGTCCCAGCAGATGCGAGCCCGACGCGAGGGGAAGACGATTCGCACGAGACGAGCAGGGCGGTCCGAGCAGGTGACTTAGTAAGCACTGATTGCACAATCGCGCGTGATAAGATAGCGGTGATGTCAGCCTTTCTCTATTGGAAGATCCAGTCTTCGGCCAGTACGGTACCAAGCTTTCGTCAACAAAATTTATCAGAATTAATAATTGCACAAATACTTGGCTGCATACATAACTGTCTTCCCCCTGGGCTAACTCCGTTATCTCCGCTGAGTCCTTCAAGCATCAGCTTGGTCAACTATTTCGACAGTGACAGTTCTCCGACAAGTTGCTTACTGGCTCGTAAAAGAGCTATCACTCATATCTAACTGCTTATGGCGAAAAACAAGCAGAGCGGAGTAAAAGAAAAATAGACACTTGCATCTAATGGTTATCTTGATTTCAGTGTGCGCTATGCTATACATAAGGAGATACAGTAGAAATTCCTGCTCCACCGAGGGGGGGTAAGTGTCCTGGCAGACATGGCATGAGTACTGGGTGACAAAGCACCCCGTACATCGTCTTCACATCACCAAGCATCCTCACTTCGACTCCTGTTCCATCTCGACAATGCCATCTTCGTCTCAGAGGACAATCAATAAAACGTTGATAAGGCAGAGGTGACTTGGCAGAGGTCCTTCTCGTGGAAGTGCAGACGCCAGAAGGTTTGATCTCAACAGCCTGATCAAAAGAAAATAAAGTACAGGGAAGGCCTGACCATGGGCTTGCCGAAGGTAATAGAGTTATGTAAAATAGAATGCAGGGCAAACAACCATCTGCAAAAATGATAGATCTCGGGGTATTTGATGGGGGTCAAGAGAGGGTGGCAAAAAACGAGTTGCAAGAGAGGCCGTTTTCACAACTTCTCAAGCGGAGAAACGAAACCCGAGTCGCAGTGCAAGATGTAAGACAAAGCAAAGCAACGACATTGGAAAAGAGAACAAGCATGACAAAAAATGAAGGCGTGACGAAAGACGCCCACCTAAAAGGACTGCGCCAACGATGCTTCAAGAGGCCTCAGGACCTCGAGTTTCACGCTCTTGTCCTTTTCAGTATCAATTGCGCAAAGACACCAGATCCCGCTGCCGAAAATGAAAGTGTTCAAATATACACGACATAATGACCACAAAGAAAAGAGAGGATTTTTTTTTCCTTTCCCAATAATATTTCGGGAACCACTCGTCACTGACGCTCGGTAATCGTAGCTGGCTCATTCTGTCCAGCGGCCACGCTCTTTATGAACACATCAAAGACCTCGCTGGAAGTCCGAGTCAAACTGCAATGGCTCAATAGCGACAGTTTTTCAGTCTTGATTACCGCATGACGCCCCTCAAAGCTACAAAGGCTGGCCTGGCACTGGCACTGGTTTCCGCGGAATTGGCCCTTGAGGCGGCTCACGAGCTGGCGGCAGATTTGGGTATGGAGGTTGCTGAGACATAGGTTTTGCTAGGGGGCTCGGCCTTGGAGGTTCATTAACCCGTCCTATGTTTCCAAGAACGCCACTGGCGCTGTTACTGCGCCTCCGCTGACTGATAGGGGTCGAGGGCTTTTGCATGCCCGGAGGCCCATAAGGACCAGGGCTCATGGATCTCTGTGGCGCAGGCCGATTTCCTGGTCCCGGTGATTGTGACCGTGGAGCAGGGGGAAATTGAACGGGAGACATTGGGCGGCCTTGCTGAGGGCGAGGTGGTTCAGGTCGCCCGGGCATCGCCGGCCTGCCTGGAGACATTGAACGACCGTCCTGAGGGTAGAAACGAGCTGGTTGTGCCGAAGGTGCAGGAGACATGGGATCACAAGCTGGAGACATTGGACAGCCATTTGGTCCCACTACTGGCAGTCCGCGGGGACCAGGGCCACTGCCCGACGGACGAGACCGGGGTTTCACAGGTCGCGCGGAGAGGCAGGTTCGTGGGGCAACACCTTGCTGAGAGCGGTCCAGGCGAACGCAAAGGGCCTGTATCACAGCTGTCAGCATGAACTTAATAAGAGAATCAGAAACGAGACAAGTCATACCCATCCGTCATCGTATTCGTGAAGGAGCCTAACGAGCTGACCGGCACGCAGTTCCAATTCGTCATCCATCGAAGGAGTGAAATCCATCTGTACACGGTGAACGTTTGTTGGGACAGCAGGACCGACAGCAGCGAAGGCAGCAACATTTCCAGGTGCGGCAGAAGCCGATCCGGCACTGACAGCACTCTGAGGGCTTGGTGGCGAGGGACCAGAGACTGGAGATACCGATCGCTTTTCCTGGTTGTCAACGTTGGCGGGTTGCTTCTTGTCCGACTGGGAGGCTGCGAGAGCCGCTGCTCCCACAGCCGCTCCTGCTGCTGCTGCTCCGACGGTAGAAGCAGAAGGGAGGATTCCCGAATCGCGAATGGGGGTGTCAACAGCCTGGAAACCCGGAGCGTCCTTGGCCAGCGGAGTAGGCGGCACAGAAGCATCTGCGTGGCTGTCAAAAGGGTTCACCGGATCTTTGAATGGATTCTGGCCGCTGGCAGTAGAGTTCGGAGTCTGAGGGGAACCGTTGTAAGATCTGTCGTCTGGCTGATGGCCAGTGAGATTGCGAGACGCACCCGCCGCAGCTCCAGCCGCAGCAAATGCGTTGCCAGAACTTGCTCCACCAAGACTCAGGTCCGGAGCGAACTCAGTGACAGGACGGAAGTTGAGTTGAGGGGGCTTTGAGGATGTGACTGGCTGCGTCATTGGCGGCGGAGGCGGAGGCCCTGCGGCAAAGGACTTCTCGTTGTCTTCCTCCTCTGCCAGCTTTCTGCTCTGCTTCTTCTTGTGCAACCAGAAAAGGAGAAGTCCAGCGATGAGTCCGACTCCCAGGATTACTCCAATTGCAATCCCAGCCTTTGCACCCGCAGAAATGCCCTCAGAACCGGATGGTTTCGCAGTGATCGTCGCTGCAGATGCAGATGATGACGTCGCCAGGGCCTGCCCCAACCCCGTAGGTGTCAGGACTGAGGTCACCGCAGGGCCAGTAGCAGCCACAGTTGCGAGCGTGGTTGGCATTGCACCGTCCATAGTGATGGGACCTGTGGGATTCTCGAGGGATGTTGCAGTCGCCGGGTCATTTTTCGTGTCCTTTGTCGGTTCCTTTGTCTGCTCCTCAGTCGCTGGCTGTGTTGTAGTCCTCAGCGCTGTCTGCTGAACAGGGTCACCAACACCGAAAGCGGGAGCGCCTGCATCGCTTCCATCCATCGTCTTGTAGCCACCAATTGGTCCCGTGAACGTGGGTTCAGCCGTTACATAGACAAAGGAGACTGACTGCTGTTGCGGAGCATTATCCTGCTGTTTTGGAGCATTGTCCGGCTGCTGTGGAGCATTGACGGTGTTACTGCTGTCGCTGGTTTGATCAGTTCCCAAGAGCGCATCGAGGAGACCACGCTTCCTGAGACCAGCTCCATGCTCGTGGTGTGTGTGGTGGTGGAACATGGTTGGAGAGTACTATTCGAGAGGACAGCGTCCTCCAAGATCTTATCTCTGTGTCGATCGGGGATTGAGCGTCGATCCGATTGCTGATCCGACAATGTATGTTTGTGTTGGTCGCCTCGTCTCGATTCCTCAGCCTTCACCGGGGCGCAAAGATGATGAACAGTGAATGATCGAAAGTAAGAGGGGTAAGGGGCACGTAGCCGTCTTCTTCACTGACGGACGTGCCGTGAGGCTCTGCGCAACCGCATCCAAAGAATGTGGGATGGTCCTGCTAGAGGACGAGAGAAAAGAACGAAGCGTAAGGAGAGAAGCCACAGCTTGCTCAAGTCGATAAAAGAAGGGCGACGAGCGACCAGGCCGCAAAAGAAAGAATGCGTGGTGAAGACCACGGCGAGGAATGAAGGTGGTGCGCGAGACGAGGGAGAGGGAGCGCTGGCAGAAGAGGATGGAGAGGGCGCCGGGCATAGATACAAGACTGAGGGGACGTCCAGCCCTGACCACCGGCAGTCCTGCGCAGCTGCAGCACGAGCACCTCCCAGGCCTCGTGCATGGCGGCCTCGCGCAAGCCATCGTTCGCCATGTAGTTTGGTACATGTACGTCTCCAGGGCCAATCCGCATCCGCAGACCCGCGCCCCCCGCGGCTCCCCGCCCAAAGCGGCAAGGCGCCAGGAACCGCACCCCTGGTCTGTTTTAGCGGTAAAGCATCGCGCTCTCGGGCCATTGGCCGTCCTGCTGCGCACCACGCCTCAGAAACAGCCCGTCGGTCTTGTCAACGAGACCGTTCATCCTGGCCCTGCAGGGATAAGGGCCCGTGGTATCGCAGTTGGGTTGGTCGTAGCAGGATGCTTCGTGCCGGTCGCTGCCCGAGTGCACGGTGTACAACAATCGTAGCAGTAATAATAACACGGACTGGCCAATTGACGATCTCAATCTGATCTCTGGCCTCGAATCCCATATCTTCTAGTCTTCCCGAGTGTTCCTAGGGGACTCCGTAGCGACTTCGGAGACTCAGTTGTCGTGTAAGTTTGCGGCGGTCGGCAGGCCAGAATGGATTCCACCAGCGGGCGAGTGGGATGGATTCTTGGTCTCGGCAACTAACCTCTCTAAAACTCTGCACGAGTGGTGCCTGACTCGGGCACCTTGTTGCTGGTATGCCCCGGCTCCTTCGGAGCATCGTTGCATCCCTGCTGCTCGATCGGATAAACAATAATAATGTTTCTTTCAGCAGGTTGAAACCCGCCAGGGGTAGACCCCCCAAAATATCGTCTTACACTTGGAAGCTACGTTCGTCCCAAATCATATAATGGTCAAGGCTGGACCTCAGCCGTTGCTCCTGGATATTCCTGACAATTCAACGGAGGAGCTGCGGACAGGGAGACTCACACCTGCTGGGCCCGAGGACCTTCGTCGGAAGATGATCCGCACGATTAAATGAGTGGCTACAAAGTACGGAGTATACAGCGATCTTGGTGTTCGACGTGAAAGAGGTTGCTGGTGAAATTTCAGGACTTAGCCATTGCATTTGGCAGGCTACTCTTACATTACCGACTTCTGTCATTATCTTCCAAGTGTGAGAAGACCGTCTATTCAAGCTGTACCGAGTAGTTTCATGGCTTTCGCGAATCGCGCGGCTGACATAGGCTGTGTCCCCACCCGTCGGAGGGGTCCGCAGTACTCCATCATGCCAAGAAATATGGATGGTTAAGGACCTTGACGTAATTGTCGCAACGGTTAGCCTGTCCGTGATGGGGAACTACTGTTTTCATCTTACATACCTCTTCAGCACTGAGTCTCTGACTGCTCTCATAGCGCACCAATTTACTTGCCAGGTCGCGGCCTTTGGATGGCGCTCCTTTCAGGATCTCTTCCCAGGGCTTCGCAGGATACTCGTAGAATTCCATCTTTCCCCAGTCCGGGAGTCTTACACATTCCTATTTTACGCGTCAGTGCTTCGATCCAGAAGAATTATTAATAGTTTTACACTCACCGGCCAGACCTGTTCGTTGGGCGTGCCCAAGGTTTTGAAGATTGATTGAATGAGCGCCAACTCACTTCCAACAGGGCCCGAGTCGAACAGCGGCTTGTGGGCAACATCCACAGCTTCTGCCACGACGCACCCAGCTGCCCAAAGATCTAGAGTGGTCCCATAATCCTTGGAACCAAACAAGATCTCTGGCGCACGATATGATGTCGTACCCACCTCAATGATCTTTTGATTGGCCGGTTCAGAGCCTTCATCGCCCTCTCTCCATGCGATGCCGAAGTCTGCCAGATACGCTGGCCCTGACGGTGAGTCTAGGAGTATATTTGATGGCTTAACATCCCGGTGGATAATTCCCAACGAATGCACGTGTGCCAATGCGCTGAACATATCGCGCAGATGAGACCTTATCTGAGATGCTGTTAATTTATCCTTATGTAACAAGTTATCGAAATTATGTTTCATGAAAGGAAACACCATAATGAGCCGCCCTCCCAGGCTGAACGACTCAAGCAGAGGTATAATATTCGAGCCGGAGGCCTCTTGGAGAATCCTAACTTCCCGTTTGGAGTTGTGAGGTGGGGTCATCAGATGCGGCGTTGTCACTTTCAGGGCAACGAGTTTCCCGTCATCCGATCTAGTTCTGTATATTGTCGAATGGAGTCCGTCCTCATGGTGAAGACACTTTTTAAACTTGCCAATACCTATACCCGCTGCAGAAGGTTCCTCTTCAGACTCGCTTTCTGGCAGTGCGGGACTGCTTATCACTGCAGCTACGGAATCGGTAGCTTCCGCCTCGTCGATGGCTTTCTGGCACATTGCTTCATACTCTTCCTGTACGTGGATTACATAAGCGTACAATCCACAATACAATCAACAGGGTGGAACAACTGACCTTCGACGTGGCCTTGTCATAGGCTTCAGACTCATACCTCCTTGCCTGAGACTGAGCCTCTGCGTAGGAAGCTGCTGGCGAGGCACGTTGGTACGCCGTGGTGCTGGGTGAAGTATGAGAATATGGTCCTTGCACAAAGGGGGACATGGATGTGTCAGCAGCCTTTTCTGCATAGACACTTACATGGACTGGATTGCTGTTAGACGGTCTGTGAACCCAAGACTTGCTCTCCAGCTGTCTTGAGTAGCCATCTTGACTAGGGTGTGCTGTAAGATGGTTAACGGTCAATGGTAGTGAGCAGCACTTCGCGCCTTTTGTCACTGGCTTGGACTGCCACTATCTCAGAAGCAAGCACGAAGACAGATAGACGGCTAATCAGCTTGTCAGCACCATAATCCAAGGGGCACAAGTTTGAAGTGGGACATCAGACAATTCCCCGCTTAGCAGCAGATTACTTCATCTGCAGACTCCGGACTTGCGCAGACGGCAGGCTGGAGACGGCGACTTGGGGAGCATGTGACTTCGCTAAGCCTCCCCGTCCCGGTCCGGGGCCGGCAGCGCCGCGAGCTCTGGCCTGCGAAGGAGAGCAGTCCTCGAGCCGTGCGACGGGGCCGTTGCATCGCATCGCATCGCATCATCATCATCCCTCGAGGACACGGACGACAAGCGTGAGGGCTGGAAGTGTCGCCCTGGGGGTCCCCGTCTCGTTATACCTCCCAATCCCTGCTTCCTTGACTCCTTGTCCATCCTACGCAGCATTATTATTATGTTCCTCCCGTTACATTAATCTCAATCCGGACGACGATTCCCATGAACAGCCATGGAACTCTCACGGCAGGAGTATCCAGCTTTGCTGGTAAGCCTGACAGAAAACGACTCCAAGATTCCAATTGTGGCCGACTGACGGTCTTCCCCACTTACGGAACAGGCCTCTTTGCAGCCCGGTCAGGCGACGACCGTGCTCAATGATCGCATTCGCCTCATAAACAAGGTCAACGCAGACATTGCGGACTGGCTCCAGGTACGCCTTCTTGTTGCCTGCACGCGCTCCGCAGCCGTTAGAAATAACTGGGCTGACTCATTGACTGCTTGATAGGAACGGCGGCGACTCGAGGAGGCGTACGTTCAAGGTCTGCGGAAGCTTGCGCGTCGACCGCAGCAGGACAATGGAGCAGCATTGGGGTAAGCCAGGGAGCGGACACGGATAACAGTAATTGCCCCGGACGTTACCTTGCTGATGGCGATTTCAGGATATTTCAGCTGCCGTGGCAGCGAATTATTAGTGCCACCGAGTCGCTGGCTTCATCGCACGAGACCCTTGCGCAGAAGATCGAGGAGGACGTAGAGCGGCCACTGAGAGAGTACAGCAACAAGAATCGGGAACTACAGTCTATGCCAACGGTCCAGAGCGACCTGGCATCATTGGCTAAAAGTCTTGAGTCGGCACAGAAGAAGGCGGATAAGGTCAAGGAGAAAGGCCCCAAGGCGGCAGAGAAGCTCGCAGCTGCCATCTCTGCGGTCGAGGAAGCGACTCAACAGTGGGAATCAAGGGCTCCGTTTGTTTTTGAACAGCTTCAGGCCATCGACGAGAGCCGAGTCAATCACCTCCGAGACGTACTTACGCAGTTTCAGACACATGAGGTGGATCAGATCGAGCGCAATCGACAGACGGCAGAGAGCTGCTTGAATGCGCTGCTGAACGTGGAGACTGCTGATGAGATTAAGACCTTTGCAGCAAAGGTCAACGGCGGAAGACCACCTGTCTCGAGGAGACAGGATTCTTCGTCTGCCGGTACCACACCTCTTCCGCCTCCACCACGGATCCATGATGATGCTGTAAGTCAACGCTCCGGAAGGTCAGGCCACGGCAGAACGCCTCCAGCAGGTATGTGTTGGTCCCAAGACTGTGCATCTGTGCTCGTCTGAACATATTGTAGTTCCGGAACCGAGACACACGCCCCTGGGCGGTCTGAGGCGATTGGGTACGGTGATGAATCGGAGAAAGAGCATCGTGCAGAGCTCCGGTGGTGGTCTTACTTCTCCTGACAGGAAGCACCGTGCCCCATTTGCTCCATTCAGGAGAGGTGATTCTCGGGATATGCAACTTCCAGAAGAACCACCTTCTACCTCGGGTCATGACTCCGTTGTTCAAGACCCTATTTCTCCACGAAGCGAATCTGCCCGTGATCCAAGTGAATCGCATGCACGCGAAGATCCCGAAACAACCGCGCCGATTCTAGAGACCCAGCCGGCTCCAGTTACGAATGGAACGTCATCTGTAGACCATGGACCTGAGATCGGCCAAGCGGACACGCACCCACCTCAAGTATGTGATCCAGCGCACGAAGATTTGAACTTTAAAGAACTAATGTATCTTGCAGCCCCGAGTAGATTCGGAGGGTTTCTCTGAACGCCCGGAGACCGTTGATGAAATATCGCGAGTACAGAGAGAAGCTGCTGGGTTTGCTGGGTTTGTGTTTCGCGAATGTCCTTTCTTTTCTTGACATCATCACTGACGATCCCAAATCAGAATGGACGAACATGGTTTGAACTTGACAATCCGTGACAAACCAATTCAGGAAGACGAGAGCGAAGCCAAGCAGGCGATGGACGAAATGGCAAATACGCTGCGACTAGTAAGTGCATGTCAGTTCATCATCTTCTAATTGCTACTGACTCTCCTGTAGCAAGCCCAACAGTCTGGCGTTGGCGTTAGGCGCAACGTAGGCACGCTTCGTGGCCGTCGAGATGTGAGGAATACTGTTTTCGTGCCTAATCCTCCCTTACCAGGACAAGAACCCCCCGTCCCTGGCTTGAATCCAATTCCGGATGTTCCTTTGCCTGGTTCTTCTCTTCTGCAGAACAGGCGCCCCGTTTCTCCCAGTACTGCAGAGGACCATACTTTGTCAGATACGACTTCGATCCGTTCGTCACACACGTTGCACAGTCTTTCAGGACCCGTCACGCATCCCGATTTGCATGAGCCCGGGCTGAATGCATCTATAATAGAAACGGTCAGCGCCTGGTTTTCAGAGGGAAATGTCACGAAGTCTTTCGTCGTCGGAGAGCTTGCGCTGGCATACAACCCTGTTGGCGAATTTCCTTCTCGCAGCGACCTGATTCGTCTGGACAATTTCCCCGTGTTAGAAAAAGTCGCAGCGAACCCTCACTTTGTCACTGAAGCCGGCGAATCCGGGACGGGCGGGGATGATAAGAGAGGCCAATACAATGTCGCTCTGTCCAGCATCTCCCGTTCTATCCCGACAGTAGCTTTCAAATACCAAGTACACATCGATGCATCCAACATATCGTCCTACTGCCCTATCATCTTTAATCCAGCCTGGAATCTCGAGGAGTTCCAGGCAAGTGTCATTGTCGCCTACTCGCTCAATCCCTCTTTTACTTCTACCGTTCCCGTGACCTCAATTACTATTAGGAACCTCGTCCTGACCGTCGGCTTGGACATCTCCCCGGAGGACGAAGTGACGAAGCAACCGCGTGAGGTGGCTCGCGCAACAGGCGCTGCTATGTACCCTAACACGGGCGCCACCTTCCGTCGCAAGCAATCCGCAGTCGTGTGGAAGATCCCCGAATTCGAAGTCAGGGCCGGTGAAGACGGCAAATTCCTGGCTCGATTCACCACCACGACCAGCTGGCCCCGGAAGGGCAACGTGGAAGCCAGGTTTGAGCACCGGACCGCTGATACAGGGTCGAGACTGGGCATCAGCGTGGCTTCCGCAGAGGAACCCAAGGAATCCAATCCTTTTGCCGACGAGATCCCCGGTGCACCTACTAAGCCTTCGTTGAAGTGGAGAGAAGTCCCCACGTTGCGCAAGCTGGTCGCGGGGAAGTATGTCTCTTCCTAATCCTGGCAGAAAAAAGAAAAAAAGAAAAGAAAAAAATATTCTTGGGTGATTGTTTTGCCGTTGGAATAGTTCTATTCTATAACTTGGAACGATTACCGTACATAAGAAAAACCCCCGCAAAAAAAGGACGAAACACCCCGAGGACAACAACGGAAATGAGAAGAGAGGAAGGGCAAAGGGAAACGGTTCAGGGATAATCGGGCTTCCTTGTCACAGTGTTTGTATCAGTCAATGGCCTTAAGCGGATAATGGTCGCCTACCTACCTATACTAATGCATCATCATCATCATCACTACGGGTACTGTTATCGATCTAACTGCCTGTTTATCTGTCGGTTTAGCGTTCGCATTCTGCAAGAAAGAGCACGGAAAGGAATTCCCGGGTTGGGCCGATGGATGTCTCGAGACGTTAATCATCACTTTACTACCTACCTAACCTGAACTCCTGCAGCTATTGCTGCCAGTCCCACACCTATTGTCCTGTTTTCCTCCCCTTTCATCGGTTCGATCGTTTCAAGGTATTTCCTCTTATCTATCTACCTTAATTATCTTACTACCATGTACTATTTCATTTTCACGAGTTATAACCCCCCGTCTGTTCTGTCCTGTCGTGTCCTGTCTTTCGTTTTATTTTATGCATTTTTTTCTCTCTGTTACACTATTCTTCGTTTTCGATCTTGATTTTTGATCTCGTCTTGGTCTCGACGTACAGTACCAAGTCCAGTACATACATGGCATGCATGTCTACCTACCTAGGTTAGGTACCTATCTACATAGCGTAACCTGAAGTCGTATAGTACATAAAACACGATTCTTATTCTTTTGGGTTAAGTAACATTGTTTTTTTTTTCAGTCATCTATGATGTTAGTAGGCTAGAATCATACACCGTAAACTATGTATAAATAACTGCACTTGGACTGGACATGTACTGTATATACATAAATTGGTTGCAAGGATCATCAAGTTTATCCGCAGTATGATACGAAATGCAGATGAGACCGGGGAAAAGATGCTAATTTAAATTTAAAAATATGATCTAGACTGACTACTATGCTTTTTGTAAAACCGGGTATCACGAAGGACACTTTGAAATCAGCTCAGACCCAGACAGACGCTAATCAACCATCTAGCCTCCCTCCCTGTCTAACACCTAGATAAGACGAAGGTGATGATGTAGACAGGGAACGCATTAGAAAGAACCTTGCAATTGAAAATGGACCGATCATGGTACAGAAAAACCCGACTAAAACAAAACGAAAAAGGGTTGTGTGTTCATAATGGATAATCATCGACAATGACAACCCGTGACAGGCGAAGGCCTGAGACTCATGGGCTTTACATCCTCGCCGCCCTCGTCGTCTTATCGTAGAACTCAAGAGTCATCGCAGCCAAAAAGCAAGGGATATCCTTCCTCTCCTCGACCCAGAACTTGATCAGATGCTTGATCTCCAATGCAAAGAGACTGTTCGGTCCGCCGGAGATCTTCATCGTTCCATTCTCGCCGTCAAAAATGATCGAGTTCTCCTCTCCGTTGCCCATGCTCCCGGGGCCTCTCGAGTCCGCGGACGCGTTCGAGTCCCCGTGTCGATATGCGGGGGAGAGATGAAACATGGAGGTGACACGGACGCGGCCGTTGGGGAGGAAATCCAGCTTGTATCCCAGGACGGAGGCGACGGCCTCACGGAACTCGGACGACTTGGCGGTCCAGATCTCCTTCAGGCGGCGCATGCGTTTTTCTTTCTCCGCGACGGTGCGTTCCATCTCCTGCAACTCGAGCTTCATGCTTTCGAGCGTGCTGACGGGGACGACTTTAACGTTCATGTGCTCGCCGCGAAGCTGGGCCAGGAGGTCGCGGTTCTCGGCCTTGAGGGCTCTGAGGGTGGAGAGCTTCAGGTTCTCTGCCTCCGCGGTGGGATTTTGACGCAGTTCGAGGATACGGGTGCGAGATCGGGCCTGCAACTCGCTGAGATGAGCCTTGGTTGCCTCGAGCTCACGGCGCAGCAGGGTCGCGTTTTGCTCTGATTTCGACAGGGAGTCTTGCAAGGAGCGGTTCTTGCGGGCAAGGACGGCAAGTCGTTCACTCTCCGCATCGCTCTCAGCTGGCGAGAGGGGACGTTTGACTCCCCGTGGCTGCGTGTCTTCCTGCGGCGGCGCTTCTCGCTTGGATAATTCTTCGTGCGCCTTCTGCAGTTCCACGCGGTATTCGTCAACGAGGCTCTCGAGCTTCGCGATTTGCTGGGACTTTTGTTCGTCGAATCGGGACATGTCCTCGTTCATAGTGATCTCTTCAGTGTCAAAGGTCTTGAGCTGCTCGCGAAGATACTCAACTTCTTTAACCGCAAGGGCCCGTTGACGCTCAAGTCTAGCCTTGACACGGCTGTCCACTGCTCCACCGGCAGCAGCAGCAGCGGCTCCTGTACTACGGAGTCTTTCCACTTCTTGCCGCAGGTTAGTTTTCTCAGTCTCAAGACTGTTAATAATTTCATCCTTCTCTAGAAGTTGCGGCTCAACACTTCCAAGCTTGTCGATGAGCGTGGCTTTCTCGATACGTTCCTGCATGAGCGCCTTTACCACCGCCTCCGGGGAGTCGAATTCGGCCGGCTGTCCATCCACTTGCAGAAGACTGGTCCATGATCTCCGCTCGTCTTCTAGAATCTGTTTCTGGATCTGGACATTTCCAAGCTGAGCCTCCACATCCTTCATGAGTTGCAACTGGTTCTCCAGCGACTTTTTCTGCTCCTCCACCACTTCAACATTCTTCTGGATCTTCCGCAGGTGCCGAATCTGCGTTGCCTGTTCCCGGTTCGTAGTTTCCAAGTTTCTTATATGATTCACTTGCTCTGACAGCTCTCTCTTCAGAACCGTTAAGGCCTCAGCATTGCTACCTTCCGCTTTAAGACGTATATTCTCGGACTCCAGGTTGGCGATATCCGATTCGCGCTGAGATAGCCGCTCTTGTGTAGCCTGTAAAGTACTTCGCACACCCTCAAGATCGTTCCGCAGATCCTCCAATGTTTTCTGCAGTTGTGAGCGGACGGTTTCGAGCTCATTGATCTGGTATTTGTACTGTCTCTCTTGATCGGACAGCTGTGCCTGCGCGTCATTGACATCTTCTTGCAAAGATTGGTTCTGGTCCTGGAGTGCCCTTATCTTCCTCTCTAGGCTGACTTTCTCATTCAACGCGAAATCCTGTGCTTCTTTCAGCTCCCTCGCGAGTGATTCGCTTTTGTGGTTGGCTCGGTTGCTGGCGGCTTCGGCGGCCTATTGACAATGCGCATTAGCACTGTCTTTTGTCTGTTCTGGGTTGCAGAAGATATTCACCTGAGCCTTTCTAAAGTCCGCATCTGCCTTCGCTTGGAGGTCTCGGAGTTCTTTCTCATGTCGCAGGGCTGTTAAATCACGTTCTTGCTTGAGATTCTCCAGCTCATATCTCAACGTATTGACTTGGACGCGTAATTCCTCATTCTCCGGGTCTAATCCCCCGCGGTTAGTTTTTAAAATTGGGTACTCCATATAGAGTGATAAGGTCTCACCTGGTTTGGCTGGTTGCGACGAGCGAACGGATTGCCGAAAGGCGTTTTGCGTAGAAACTGTTGACGGGGAGGGAGAGCCGCCCGCTATGAAATCATAGGTAGGCTGCGTATTTGTGAGTCTGCTGGTCATCTGGATCATTGTCAGTGAATTTGCTTTGTCTTTCACACGTTGGGGAGCTCCCGACATTGATCTTGCTCACCTCGACAGCACGCTCCGGGAATCCGGCGATTCGGGACGTCCACGCCTGTTACAGTGGCGGAAAGGACAAAGAGCACATCAAAATAATGGCCACGCACAAGATCCTTTCTTTCGAGGGCGTGCGGCCAACCCGCACGATGCCTTACGCTCCTGGCGGCGGTCGACAGGCTTGTTGTTTTGGAATCTCGAGACCGCTGCGATGCGACCGCTGACTAAGCACGGGCGACCAAGCTACGAGCCTAAACGGGACTAGGGCCGAAATTTCAAAATTTCGGGCGCGGAGCACCGACTGAATATTCAAAACTTGAGGATTTGAGATCTCTGGCAACTCCGGTCTGCGATCCCCCTCCCCCGTAACGCCCATCCTCCGCGCTTCTTATCCAGTGAGCGTCTATACTCGACTAAGCTTCACCATGGCGAAGGACAAGGCCAACAAGGAGAAGAAGCGCGAGAAGAAGGAAAAGAAGCGCTCTGAAACCGACGGCGTGCACAAGAGCAAGAAGGACAAGAAGAGCGTGCTCTCCGATGCGGTCGAGAAGGAGCTCACAGACAAGGTTCTGGAAGGACTTGAGAAGGCCGATACTAAGGAGGTAGTCGTCAACGGAGACGTCGAGGCGACCCCGGCGGAGCAGAAGGAGGTCGAGAGCCGCCCAGTGGGCGCGCTTGTGCCCTTCGCGAACCCATTGGTTGAGGACAAGACCGCGAAGAAGGTCCTTAAGACCGTGAAGAAAGGTAAGGTTTTCTCGGCTCTTCAGATCAAAACTACGACGGATTTGCGCGTTTTATGCGGTGTTGATTTTTGCCCGAGCTCGCGGGTTTTACATGCCATATGTCATCTAAATCGCTTCATAGAATCTTGGCTGACATTCCTGAACTATAGCTGCCGTTAACAAATCCCTGAAACGAGGTGTCAAGGAAGTTGTCAAGGCCCTCCGGAAGTCACCTGTCCCAGCTGCGAACACCGCCGTCTCTTCGCCGGCTGGCGTCGTCATCCTCGCCGCCGACATCTCCCCGATGGATGTCATCTCACACATTCCCGTCCTCTGCGAAGACCATGGAATCCCCTATGTGTACGTCACGTCGAGAGCCGAGCTGGGTAGCGCGGGCGCAACAAAACGACCCACCAGTGTGGTCATGGTGACCCCCAAGTCAGGAAAGAAGCAAAAGAAGGAAGAAGAGAAGAACGAAGACGAAGAGGACTTCAGCGCCGTCTATGCGGATCTGGTCAAGCTCGTCGAGAAGGAATGGAAGAGGGTGAAATTCTAGTCAGCGACACATCTCCCCCTCCACCCTTCCTGTATACCTTCTTTATGTAATTGTTACGGTTGTATACTTTTGCTTTCTTTTTCCGTCTGACAAGGCAGCGCATATCGTTGGGGTCTGGCCTTTGGGACGTTGTTTCATGGGATGTCTTCTGATATGTCTTTCCGGCGTTCTAATATTGGAGTAGAAAAAGGCAGGAAGTAGAAAAAAGAACAAAGTCGTGTTTCTCTCGAGACCCACAAAAAATAACAAAGTCTTGCTTTGCTCTTGATGCGTTGTCTACGCATTGCCGGTCGGATGGCGTGGACCTGGACAGATAGGACCGCATCCGATTCCCGACTCTTTTATTATTGATAAGAGATACTGCCGTATCTGATGCCGAAGAGAGCTGCCCTAAGCGAACACACCGCCACCCGTTCCACTCGCAATCCAGCACGGTATGCCGGGGCTGGAATTGTCGGCACGAGGACGTAGAGCCCTGTGAGCCGTCGTGTGGTTATTCTCCGTTAGGCAGTAGTGCTATGGCATGCAAGCGACCAGACTAACTCCGCTGTCACGTTCAACGATCGAGTATGGAGGAGGCACACATAAGCCTCATGGAAAGTGCAGTGATCGCCGTCTAGCCGTTGGCCGGCCGAGCTTAAGCCTCAACATCGGTCCAAAGAGCCAGTCAGCGCGCGCGCGCGTCAACTCCCACAGCACGCGCAGCCCGCTAGTTCCACGCGGCACAATAATACCCTCTTTCTTTATGATCTTATCCCGGTGGATACTGTCATAACTCGGTTGCTTCCTTCCGGTACGGCTCGAATCCATGGAACATACTACTCGATTCTAACATGTTGCTCCGGACGGCACAGCGTTGCCCTTCAGACGATCGACAGAACTGTTCGGGTTGTTTTCTGGAGTGCACACACACGACCGTTCGACCCTGGTCGATTCGCAGGACGCAATGTCTGGGGCTCCCGGGGTTCATTGTAGCGATGCCGGGGCGTCACGTTGCGTGCAGCGGGATCTATGTCATTACCTAGGCGCTAATACAACCCTTCCTCGGGAAAATAGCCCAGTCCAGGCGGCGTATCAGCGTCGATCTCAGATGGAGAACCCGTTTTATGTCGCTGATTCTCTGTATCAGTCGAGTTTCCACTCTCACTGGTCGGCTATTCGGCATCCCTTGACGTTCTGCCCTTGTGCTTGGAGGACACCTAATGCTATGATGGCGTGCAAGAGCACAATGCGCGCGGTTCACGGGCCGCCGTCGCAGGAAGTATTAATACACCTGGGTCGGACTCGATAGAAGGCCGTATTGTTGAGCCTTCTCTCGCTATATATCAGTTTCTATAGTTCGTCTTTCCCCCCTACAGCTTCTAATTTACTCAGTTTTCTTTTCCTGGCTTTTCCTATCTTTCGCTACAATGGCAGACCAGACAGAACAGCATATTCCGGGAAGACTGTTCGCGGCAGTCGTCGACGAGCTGGCGGAGAAAACTCCGGACAGGAAGTTCTGCTCTATGCCCAAGGGACCGAACGTCTCGGACGGTTTCCGGGATATAACTGTGAAGGAGATAGCTAAGGCTGTGAACTACACTGCCTGGTGGATTGAGAAGAGACTTGGGCGCAGTGACAACTTCGAGACACTGTCGTACATGGCTGCTAACGATGTCCGCTACCTTGTGTTTATTCTTGCCGCCAACAAGACCGGCTATAAGGTGAGCAGAGATGGCCGTGGCCTGCGGATGGGTTATGGAGCACAGCTAACTCCTGCTACAGGTCTTGCTTCCCTCCTCGAGGAACTCAGACGAGGCATTCCAGTTTCTTTTGACGGCCACAGAATGCTCAAAGTTCGTGTACAGCCCAGAAAGAAAGTTGAAGGTCACGGAAATCAAGAACAACCGTCCGGACCTCGAGATACTGGAGATTCCGTCCTTGGATGAAATGCTCGAGAGTGAAACCAGCTTGTATCCTTACAATAAGACCTTTGAGGAAGCGGAGGACGAAGTTTCGTTCATCATCCACAGTTCTGGTACAACAGGTGCGTCTGGTCATCCTTCCGTCTCCAAAGTCAGAACCCTTTCTCATGGCTTGTTTCCATGAACAGGCATGCCGAAGCCAGTTCCCCTCACCCACGGATATATAACCATTCTGGACCGTTTCAATTACATCCGTTCTCCACCAGGTCGTACGGCCACGATGTGGACTGGACTCGGTTCCGACGATCTCATGTTTGCGACAACTCCGTTTTTCCACCTCATGGGATACCTTGCGTTTACTCAGTCCGCATTTCACAATGTTCCGTTCGTGATCGGACCAGAGAAGCCCTTGTCACCTGATCACGTAATCGAGGTTATAAACGTCGCGAAGCCCACAGCAGCTCTGCTCCCACCATCTGTTCTGGAGGAGATGTACTCCTCAGAACGTGCTCTCGAGGTTCTGAGTCGTCTGCGTTATCTCTACTACGGTGGAGCTCCCCTCTCGCCGGAGGCTGGTGATGTGCTGTGCAAGGTGACGGACCTCCGGACGGTGATCGGTACCAGCGAGGTTGGTATCATCGTGAACATGCCCCATGTGGAGCGAGAGGACTGGCAGTACTTCGACTGGAACCCGTATTATCCCATTGATATGCGACCAGTTGAGGATGGCATGTACGAGTTGGTTATTCCGAGGGGTAAGAACCGCGATTGGCATGGGATCTTTCACACATTCCCGGACCTCAAGGAGTACCATACGAAGGATGTATTCCTTCGTCATCCCACGAAACCCCATCTGTACAAGTTTCATGGTCGCATTGACGATGTTATTGTGCTCAGTAACGGCGAGAAATTCACGCCCGTTACGATGGAGAAGACTATCGAGGGGCACCCTCTAGTCCAACGAGCCCTGATCGTTGGTGAGAGGAGATTCCAAGCTGCTCTGCTTGTCGAGCCTAACTGGCATCAATGGAGTGAAAATAGCCCTGCCAGCGCTTTGATCGATGCGATCTGGCCTACAGTAGAGCAGGCAAACCAAAACGGCCCCGCTCACGGGCGGATTATGAAGACGAAGATTGGGGTGGCATCGAAGGACAAGCCATTCAAGACGACCCCTAAGGGCAGCACCCAGCGGCGTCTTGTCATCAAAGACTACACAGAGGAAATCAACGCCATCTACGAGAAGGACGACGAAGAGCATGTAGAGCTTCCTGAAGTGACCGACCTGGCTGGCATCAAGGAATACGTCCGGAAAATTGTTTCGAGCAAGGTGGAGACGTCAGAACTTTCGGACAAGGACGATTTCTATGTCGCAGGTCTCGACTCTCTGCAGACGATGCATCTTGGGAAGGTCCTGCAAACGGCTGTCCGTTCGCGTTACCCAGACAAGAACTACGGGGCTATCACTAGCCAGAAGGTTTACGCAAACCCTACTGTGGAACAACTGTCTCGTTTTATCAGCGGAATTATCAACGGTGACGCCGAGGATGGGGAGTCCAGAGTCGAGAAGATCAACGAGTTGCTGAACAAGTATACGGCCGACCTGCCGGACCAAGAGTTGGATGTGAGCAGTGTTTCCGAGACGCACACTGTCATCTTGACAGGGTCGACCGGCTCGCTTGGAAACTATCTCCTCAACGTTCTTCTGAACGATCCTAAGGTGGTTAAGGTCTACTGTATGAATAGATCCGAGGCGAAGTCCAGACAGGAGAAGAGCTTCCACGAGAAGGGACTGAAATTCAACGCGGAAAAGGTCGAATTCTTGCAAGTTGCCTTTGGCGAGGAGAAGTTCGGTCTCGACGACAGCAAGTATGAGGAGATGCTTCAGTCGGTTGACACCATCATCCACAATGCTTGGAAGGTGGACTTCAACCACAAAGTGGACTCCTTTGAGGAGGTCCACATCCGCGGAGTGCGTCGCTTCGTCGACTTCAGTCTGAAGAGCAAATACCATGCCCATATCCACTTCATCTCGTCCGTCAGTGTCATCGGCGCTTGGAAATCGCACCATGGGCCCGCCGTGCCGGAGATCCCGTTGGAGAACCCCGACATTGTTCTTTCCCAAGGCTACGGAGAATCCAAGCATATCAGTGAACGCATTTGCCTTGCTGCTTCCCGCCGAGCTGGTGTCCCGACTACTGTTCACCGAGTTGGACAGATCGGTGGCCCAACCACGGAGAAGGGCCAATGGAACCGACAGGAATGGCTGCCGACTATCATCGCGACTTCGAAGTCGCTTGGCAAGATCCCAAGCACGTTGGGATCTGCGCCGGTCGATTGGATCCCTGTGGTAAGTACCTTCAATGATCCTAAACAAGTGAAGCAATTTCTAATACCGGAACAGGACACCCTCGCCACCATCATCGTTGAGCTCGTCGAGACCCGCCGCACCACTCAGACCGACTCCCGATGCTCCGTCTTCCACCTCGTCAACCCGTCCACGGCCCCCTGGACCTCGCTCATCCCTGCAGTCCAGAAACATTACTCCGTCCAGCCTGTGGAGCTCTCCGCGTGGGTTGAGGAGCTCGAACGCATTGAAAACCCGTCCGAGTCCGAGATCGCTGCCAAGCCTGCCCTCA
The DNA here is from genome assembly GCF_041956765.1 of Thermoascus crustaceus. Taxonomy (NCBI): domain Eukaryota; kingdom Fungi; phylum Ascomycota; class Eurotiomycetes; order Eurotiales; family Thermoascaceae; genus Thermoascus; species Thermoascus crustaceus. The sequence goes on along the minus strand of NW_027192533.1, from coordinate 939,740 downwards.
AGCTGATGGACTTCTACCGAGGCCTGTTGGACGTAGAGGGTGCCTTGTCTGCCCCGCTTGAGGTGGGCAAGACGAAGGAGGCGAGCGCGACGATGAACAAGCTGGGACCGGTTGACGAAGCCCTCATGGAGAACTGGCTGAGACAGTGGGCATTTTAAATCCTTTTCAAGAGGGATTATATATAGAAGGAATGGTGATGATCGACGATTGGTCTAATGCTTTCTCATTGCAATGGGCTTTGAAATTGGACCGGATACTATAGAGGAGTTATTGATACTTTGTACTTGTATTGTATTAAGCACATAGCGAAGTCAACAATGTTTTCTATTATTTTTACCGACATTCTATTCCTTGGCAAAACTCCCCTCTACATAATTTCCCACTTTGGCCCGCATTGTCAACATCCATCCAAACGGATTGCTCCGGGACCTTGACTTTGTAAACCAAGGGTTTCGGCGAGAAGTCCGAACCAAACGAACCAAGCACCATCACGAACACACACATATTTGCGGCTAGCGCGGGGCTCTCGACTGGACCTGTCACTCAGCCAGAGCCCAGCGGTTCCAAAAGTACCGCCACCATCCAGAAGCGGTATATAAAAGGACGCGGGTCACGGTCCATGCAGGTGAGGGGGTGACCATGCAAGGGGCTAAAAAAGGCAAGTCGGCTAAGCAACTGGAGCGACTAGAATGTTTCTGGATCCTTGCGAACGTGCCCGAGGTCCCGTCCGCTACCTAGCTAAGCTAAGCCTGTACTATGTTGCTTAGCATTTTAGGGGTCCTTTTTTTTGTTTGGATCCTGGATTGGGGCTCGGGAATCCTCAAAGCCTCTCTAACTACTGTACGTTAGTATGGAGCAAGAGCATGCAATCCTCCTGCTGCCATAGTCCTCTGTCCGCTAGAGAACAGCCTCCCTCCACTCAGGTGTCTGCAGACTGGAGAGGCTGTTCTGTTCGTCAGCTTGCCTTTTGTTTTCCTGTGGGAGAGATTCCCGAGACTGTTCCGTGCGAGTTCAAGTTGAAGGGTTTTGATGAGGGGAGAAAGAAAAAAAAGGACATTTACGGTTCAAGTGCGATTCCAAATTACCTACCTCCTTACATTATATGTACTGTTTGTAGTAAGTCACACCGCCTCCTTTCGTGAGGAACTTTGATTGTCGGCCCAGGGTTGGAAGGACTTCCCACTTTGAGCTTTGTGTGCGACAGCCTCGTTGTTCAGAAGAGCAAATAGGAAAGGGGACACTATTAGCCTATGTGTACATATATATAACCAGTAAATTAAGTCACGTACCTACCTACTTATTTAATATCAAAAGGCCTGTCCCTCGTCAATTTAATTTATCAGTGTAGGGCACTCTATTTATTTATAAATATACAGTTAGGTCGCGGAAAAGATTTCCGCGAGGGAGAGAGAGAGATCAATCAAGCCCTACATAGAACCCCGAGACTGCAATGCAACAACAGACCCAAACCAAGAAAAGAACCTCAATGGACCATGGCATAATCGACAGGTCGGGGCCAAAAATCTGGCCCCCTTGGGCCAGGAGGGGCAAAAAAAACAAGCACAATGCTAAGCCACGACGGACCAACAACCAAAAAAGCTTGACGCCTGATTTTGTGTCACCTACGCCGTCATAGGCTAAGTGGTGATTTGCGATCCTGCAAAATGAAGAGGGTGTGGGTGATTAATTTGTCCAGTTAAACTTTTACTGCTACCAAATATACATACCTACATAGCAGGGCCACCTACGTGTTCATGACTTCCGCCCCCAAGCCTCGCTCTTCCTGGCGCGGGCCAGGTCAGGTCAGGCCACCCCCCCCCCGCCCCCCGTGACCCGTCTCTTTTACCTTACCTGCTACTGCTGCTACTAGGTACCTTAGGTAGATAGACTTGTCCAGCTGAGATGAGTCGAAGGATTACCCTTCTGCTTGGTTACACGCAATAATAAAAGTGCCAGTTACTGGGTCTTAGGGACCTGCCAACATAAGTACTAGTTCAGCGCTTTTTCTTTTCTTCATCAACTTTTTGTTATATGAGAGAGAAAATGGAATAGAACAAACGAACAGACCGTGGTGTGCCTTTGTTTTCTTGCTTATGGTTAACTATACGGCAGTGTATAGCTGTGTCTTGTTTTCTACGTTTATTTGGAAAAGAAAAAAAAAGGAAAGGAGATTATGCCCATATTCTTCGGCGACAATGAGGAGATACTTGGTGTTTCCGCTTTCGTTATTACTCTCGGTACAGCGGCTTGCTGTTGTTGAATCATCACCTATCCATCCTCTCTGGACCCCAGAAAACACTATCATCGCTACGAGCGGAACCTCTTCCGAAGATCCTCTCTGGACAGTATCTGACAGTGTCAGAAGCGATCATCCCGGGACTATTTCACTGCAAGAATCGAGTCCGGATGAGTCAGCCTTCAAAGGAGGTCCGGGAAAGCTTCAAGTATGTACTGTACCTATCCAACCAAGTCCCAATGCATACATAACTAAGTACAGAACCTCAGGAGTTCGAAGGCATACAAATAGCCCTTTCCCAAGCGGAAGGCAGCGACGATGAATCAAACAAAGAAGATCACTACCTACTGCGACAAAAACCTCCACCAACACACTGCATCAAAGAAGAAGAAGAAGAAGAACAGAAACCTCTTCCAACTTCATACTTGATGCGCGACGCTCCACTAAACCTAAACCTGGACGAAAAGATACCTTGCCATAGCACCCACGGCATTGACATTTCGGTAGTAGATCGACAAGACGATTCACCAGCTATGCCGTTCCAGAGCAGCACTGAAAGCCAAAGCAGAGATTATTATTATGACTGTCGTTATGGCGGTCCTCATGGATGCTTCCTGAACCCCGCAGGTGGGGATGGAGATGACAGTGAAAGCAAACACACTACAAATGCAGACATTATTCCCGATTCCATCACCGACGTTGATGAGTTCTTGGCACCGTGGGTGGTGCTGTTGGGGATGTTGGGGCTGGCGCTTCTCTCTGTCGTGATGGTCGAGACGGCGGAGTTTCTGTGGAGACGATGGCGGCGACGATCTTCTGGGGGAGGGTCGTTGGAGGTTACATGTGAGAAGGTGGCTGTTAGTGATGAGAAGGAGGGGAAGGGGTACCACTTAATCGAAGAAGAAGAGAGACAAGAAGAGGGCGATGATGATGATGATGACGATGACGACGAGTTCAATGATCTTATACCTTAAGAGTATGGCTATCATATGGGGATGGAGCTAGTTGTTTCGGGAATACGAATTTCAACACGACAGCTGAATGCAGTCTAATGTAAACCTTGAAACTTCCAACAGGATGGACGTGGGCACAGCCCCTGATTGGAATGGAACTATCATTGGTGACTATTCTGTACCGTACATTCATATAACATGATGAAGATGACACTCTATACGTGTTCTTACGGGTCAAAGTACTCGTGCTTCTCATGATTCAATTTTGGATTAGATACAACCTCATCTAATGATACATCTGGTATGTGTTATGTATATAGTATATATATGTATGTCAAGGAAAGGAACCGTCATTCCCGTCCAGAAAACACCAGAAGAATAGGACAGATACAAGTTTCATGCTTTGGATCATTCTTAGTCATACCTTGCCTAGGCCAAGTTCTCATCCCGCTGCAGCGCGGCGTAGGGCTGCGGCCCCCTCTCAAGGCCCTTGTGAGTCTCATGCTCGACGCCCTTCTGCCTAGGCCCCGGGACTGCAGCGTCGGGGCCGCTCTCCGCCATGTAGCGCTGGTATGTATTTTCAGCGACCCGTCCAGGGTCCTTCTGGCTCCCGATCTCAGACCGGAAGCTGGCGTTGTTGTTGTCGTTGCTGTCGAAGCCGCCCTCCTTTATGTTCGTACCATTGGGCTTTTCGTCCCTCCCGTTCCGAATAACGGGCGTGATGTAGCTCGGCGCCGGGCCGCCATAGTAGGGACAGTCTTCGTACTCGGGTTTCTGCACGCCGGGGCCGCCCGCGGCCTCGAACTTCGAGGCTTGATAACCGTGCGGCCCGATGCCCATCTCTTTCTTGGTCTCGGTTGGTCCGCCAGCGTAGCCGCTGGTGGGAAGATGTCGTCCAGGGAAGTTGCCCTGGCCTCCTACGCCTTCAGGGTATTTTGTCTGCTTGTCTGGGTCATCGCGGCAGTGCGCGTCGGGGGCTTTAGGGAGCTTGGTAGCGCCGGAGGTCTGGGTGTTTGCGAAGGTGGACTTGTCGCTCGGTACGCCCAGAGGCTCGCTGTCTCGATTTTCGGAGAATCCACCGCCCTGCCGGACTGACTCCGCGGCAAGAGAATCGTTCGCAACAAATCCAGCTCCCTCATGGATCGGTCTGTTATATGTGTCTGCTGTTTTGGCCTGGGGAGAGTCAGCCTTTCTTCTGGAAAACACCTATGGAGTACGATCAAGCTGAATAACAACCCAGACATACCTTTGCGCCGTGGACAGAACCGCCGATTGGAATTCCTTGCAAATCCATGGTGTATGTGGCGTATGAGGGTATCTCGTTCGTCTGCCTTTTTAACAGTAGATGGAGGGGAAACAGAGGGTCTGATCTTCCAGCTTCGTTATGCTCGTAGACGGAGGACCACGGCAGTGAGATGAGATGGCAAAGCTATATAGCGATGTATGAGTACTTGAGAGAAGCACCACGAACGTCTGGGTGAGGTACCGAAGCTCTGATGCCCTATGGGTACGTGATGTCATCCTTACGGTGCGAACAACTCCAGCCTCCATGGCGAAAAGAGGCTTGTTCGATCATACTGCAGCGAATAAGAGGGGATACGTCAACGAGCCGGCAATAAAGCGATCTAGAAGTTCTCAGTGGCGGCAACAGACATCGAAAGAATGGAGCCGGTGGAGAGCCGAGAAAGTTGTCTTCAAAGGATCAATATCTGCCTGGCCTCAACAGGATCGTTCCCTGCTATGGCCGGTAAAGGAGTATCAGTGATGATAGTATAGACAGTAGGCGACTGCACTCGGCGCGTGGAGAGCGTCGAACGGCGATGACGTCATAGGCCCAGCGCCTGGAAAGACAAACAGCGCAACATGGCCGCTCCGCTCCCTTGGCATCGGCATCGAGGTACCTCGGCCGCGCGCCAGCTCGGCACGAGGTCGCATGTACCATCCCTTTAGACATCATACCTGTTGCGTTGCACGCAAGATACTTCCTAAGCAAGATATTTCCCGACAGGGTTATACGTGTCTGCAGTTGTGCAAAGAGTGTCAATACGCATATCTCAATGAACAAACTTGCAACTGTCTTATTAATCTATGTCTTTCCCTCGGGTTCAATTTCAATTTACGCTGGGTCATTTCATTCATTTCGTTCAATTCAATTAATAATTCTCATGCAAGTCGTTTCTGATAACTCAAGAACAGGAGTGAAATCTATAGCATAATCGCAGGTCCCTTTTCTATCGTTCTCGTGCGTCCCTGGGCAGGCTGTCCAGATTGTCATGCCCCTGTCGTCCAACACCTGGTCCAGGTTGAGTCTCCTTCAGCCATTCGTCTCCGTCGAGCCGCGCGCTGCTCGCCACGGTTACAGGGTACCGAAGAGCGCTGTTATTTTCACCGGAAACGGGGCCTTCAACTCGTCCGGAACCGCCGTCGACGGGTTCTTTATTCCTCGACTGCCAATCGCTTGGGACTGGAGGTTGGTCGGGCAGAGGAAGGTTGGCCTTGCGCTCATCGATCTCTTTTCCCTTGTCGGTGTTCTTGTCGATAATGGACTGGAAAGAACTTAGATTAGGTATGCCATAGCCCCATCCATGACTGAACTCACCTTCAAGGCAGAGACATCTGAGTTCGCGGGGGTCATACCGCGGTGAAACCCCGAGAGTCTGGACTCAGGCTTGCGGATGTCTTCCTTAACTCTGTGAAACGTTTCCTCAGTCATGATGATACCTGTTGTGGGAAATGATCTAGTCGCTGTAGAAACGAGGGAGGACTGAGAAAGTGCAGAGAATATTTGTAGAATTCCGGTCAATATTTGGCTGATTCTTAAACCTTGATGATTATGAGCGAGCAGGGAAACTTATACATTCTGGATCGAAGGAGCGAACCCCCTTGGACGTCGTCGTGGCGACGTTGGTGGTGGTGCTGCGATGACGACACTGGATTTCCGCCGACGGCTAACTGGATTTTCCCAAGATTCCACCCATGGAACACAAGTCATGCATTTCCAACTCCACTGAGGCGGAGCAATTTGAACTAGGAAGCGCTATAGAAATAACTTGGAAGAGTTTCCTTTTGGAACACCTGCATGTTGAATAAGGAAATCGACCACGAGGATCCTCCCGCTGCTGGGCTGTCTTACGTCGTACCAACTTCGCAGACTCTGCAGACTAATACGTCAGATGCATCTCTCGATTCGTCTCAACGTGTAAGCGCTATATCTGTCCTGAACTCCTGGTAATAGACCGAAGCTGCGTGCTTCAATACTGTGGTTTCGAATTCCATTTCCACGCTCTTTCAGCTAAAAAGCTGAGCTTGTTGAATCCACACTCAGCCTTTGCAGCTTCGAGAAGTTTGCAGTGCTGTAGAATATCAAAGTTAAGATGGTGTCAAGCATTGGGTACCAACTGTAATGATCCAGGTATATGTCATTGCTCAACTAATGACCATGCTGTGCAGACTTAAATGCTCAGTAATCTGGACTAGACGTGCTGCACAATGGACTTGTATTTTGTCAATATATGGCTTTGGCCATGGACGTGACGATGATAGGATAAGATTCTCTGTGGAGAATGCAATTCCTAGTAATCTCCAAGAACTCTTGCGTTGGTGCTGTCGAGACCCCTGTCCTTCATGTGGCGCCGATCGTTGCCGTTTTAGATGAGATATGTACTGCAAGATCCCACCACAAGACGAGAGTCGACTCATTGTCACTCCCTATTGTGCTCAGCACCTTGTATCGCTGGATATGAAAATGTATTGCAGGATGAACTAGAGAGATGCCACCTGTTCGTTCGCGCAGGCAGTATTCTGCTCCTGCGTTTTAATAAACGCGCGGGAGCGTCAACTTCGTGGGACACGAGATGCATACAACTCACCGCCTTCCAATATGGTGCGGCAGAAAACGCTCCGCAGACCTCCCACCGCCGCTGCCGTGGAGAATGCGTTCAAAATCTGAAGCATCTTCTCTTCATATACATTCCTTGAAAGAGCACTTTTTACTCCGTCGGAGCTTCATAGGACATTCACTATGCCTCGCGATCCACTGATAGGGTTGGTAGGAAAGGTCAGTTTCCGACCCCGCTTTTCAATCTATCAGACGGAAACTGACCTGGTCCGTGAGGGGCATGTAGCCGTCTAGTGGCAAGTCGACGACGCTGAACAGCTTGACGGATGCTTCTTCAAAAGTTGGTTAGTTTTATGTTCTTGGCCTAGTTTTGTAAATTAGGAATATCTGTAGTATTTGCTAACGCGCTTTCGAACTAATAGGAAATTTCCCGTAAGTCGAAACCTCCGCGCCTGGTCCTCTGCTCATTTTTGTCTTTCGCACGACGCCAGAAATCGCTTTCCTATCCCTTGACGAAATAAAGTTTATGTAAATGTGCAATATGGGTGCTGAGAAGATGATTTCAGTTTCACCACTATCGACCCCCAGCGGGCTATCGGCTATCTCCAGATAGAATGCGCCTGCAAGCGATACAACCTCACCGACAAATGCAGACCAAACTACGGTGGTTGTCATGAAGGACGGCGATCAGTACCTATTGAGCTGCTGGACGTCGCTGGTCTTGTTCCAGGTGCACACGAGGGTAAAGGACTGGGCAACAAGTTCTTAGACGACCTGCGCCATGCCGATGCCCTGATACACGTAGTAGACGTGAGTGGGACTACAGATGCTGAAGGTTAGAGGATCTATGCGATTTTGATCATGGGATGTCATGATTGACAGTTGAATGCTATAGGAAAGGCGACTCGAGGATATGATCCATCACAAGACATTGTATGGTTGAGATCAGAGATTGTACGATGGATACAGGGGAATTTGATGGAGAAATGGTGAATATACCCATTTTAGGCGTTCAAGTACCGATGCTGACTTTTTTCAGGGGATCTATCAAAAGGCGGCATGTTGCCACAAGTAGGTGGAGCTTGCTCATCCTCTACCTTCGGCTACACATTAACACATGAGCAGAGTCGACGGCGGTGGAGACGCTACAGAACCAATTTTCCGGTTATGGAAGCACGCATCAGACTGTGGCACGCTGTCTGGACAAGTTAGGGCTAAAGGAGCCCCTCGAGCAGTGGTCCGACGAGACGGTCGAGAAAGTCGTCAACGCATTTACCGATGAGAAATTTCCGACTGTATTCGCCTTAAATAAGATTGATCACCCGGATGCGGATAAGGTGAGATATACATCTGCTCAATTCCCATTTTTAGTTGCTGATTAAGGAACGTAGAATATAAGCAAGATCGCCAGGATGTACGACCCCAAGTCAATAGTTCTTTGCTCCGCCATATCGGAGGTTTTCCTTCGAAGGTTGGCGAAGCAGAACTTTGTCAAGTATGTGGAAGGCGGCGAATTCGTAGATACGCGAGAGGATCTTATCGAGATGGGCGATCCTGACGGGGGAGGACTGCGAGAGATGGACGAGAAATTGAAGAAGTAAGTGTCCCTTTGTTAGAACAGATGAACCGGGCATGTCAATAACTTGGGAACAGCCGTGTAGAAAATTTGAAGGACATGGTGCTGTACCGGTTCGGGTCGACTGGAGTCGTACAGTGCCTTTCACGCGCTGCAGAGCTTTTAGGTCTCGTGCCAGTATTTCCAGTTCGGAATATCCATACGTTCACCTCCGGTACCGGTGGTGCAAATGCAGTGTTCAGAGACTGTGTTCTGGTGAAAAAGTAAGTTCATCACAGGAATGCTCCAAATTTCATTCTGACATTTAATAGGGGCAGCACCGTGGCAGATGTCGCTAAGAAGGTTATGGGCGATACTCCCGTCGCCTATGTCGAGGGAGCGGGTGGCATTAGGGTTTCTGAGGACGAGATTGTAGAAGTTGGAAAGCATGATGTAAGTAGCGACTATGTATGTCTCTTCCATTGTATTTTGGTGGCTAACGTTCTTCTTCCAGATACTCTCCTTCAAAGTTGGCCGATAGGATATGCAATTTTGACTATGTACAGTTTCAATACATAATAATGATCACAGCAAATGAGATGATCAATTGTGATGATCCAACGCTTCCACCTTGCAGTCACTGAAATCCAAAGAAACTTATGATAGATGGTGAAGGTCAGAAGCCACTGGGTCTTAGACAGAATCCCAGAAGCCCTGTCGAGTCAATGGCCTTTCTGCAAAGCGAAATATTAGCCGTATGAGCTGCATTATGGCGGCTTCGCTGTTCATTCCTCATATAATTTGTTCCAATATCCAATTACTTTTGCATCTATATGACAGAAGAACCATGAACCCGATCATCAGACACTGAGGATAGGAACAGAGGGCAACCTCGGAAGGGGGCAGAAAACTCACCTCACCCTTCTCATCATTCATCCCAATTATGGGCTCGGGTGCCTCCGGATTCTCTTCCTTCGCTCTCCTGTTGCTGTGTCTAAGGTCTCTTTCTGTCGTTGCTTGACTTTTGGTTCTGTCTGCAATAAACTCGTTCTCTGCACGCTCCTCCTGCCCGCTGAGGGCGGATTCCATCTGGGGGTCCGTTATGTCACCCTTCCTGGTTCGGTTTATGGCATGGTCATCGGTAGATGTGCCGGTCCATCCTCGTGTTATTGGAGGGGAATTAGTGGCGTCACCCTTCAGACGAGCGCGAACACTGCCCGGCGTGGGAATGCCGGCCGGCTGCAAGATGGATTGGAGCGGGAGGAGGCAGGGTCGCGGCGGCCGCGGCGTAAGGAAGTGCTTGAGCTTCGAGGTTGTCTGCGGGAAGCGAGGGTTGCTAGGCATTGTGTTGTTTATGACAGCGTGCTGCTGTCTCTGGCTGTTCGGGAGAGAAAATGCGTCGCTATTCTCACTTTTTCAGTATGAATAGTGAAACATAGATGAACAAGGGACTCTATATATGCGGCTTTCGGACTGATCATCGCCCTGTTCCTAATCGCAGACAGGACCATTGGTCCAGAACCAAGATCTACGCTCCCAGTAGTATGACGTCGGCATGCTGCAATGATACGATATGACGCTGGGAGTAGACTCAGGGCTTAGGGTTTAGGGCTCAAGTTTCGGGGCTTATCGATAAGGTCGATAAGGATTCGGAACGCCTAACATTTCTTCCGCAGACCGCGACCGAAGCTGTACCCTTTGACGGACAATTCATTACGACAGCGCAGGGCGAATGCGGGCCTAGACATCTCTACACTCCAAAATGAAACGCCAATTCCTTTCCATTGAGGCTCTTCCTGCCTGGACAAAGCTCAACGGCATTACTTTCAACGGCGTTGCTTTCCAGAGATTTCGGTCGGTGGATGGGACGGACAAAGGATCGGGAATAGTCGCTACTGAAACGAAGTTCGGTGGGGATCCAGAAAGTGAGGATACCAAGCCTGAATATCTGATAACCGTCCCGCGGGACATGGTTCTCTCACTGGGGTTGGTGGAAAATTATGCGAAATCGGATCGGTATTTGAAGGAGGTCTTGGACGCTGTTGGTGATTATGGAAGGGTATGCTCATGTCTCCGTTTGTATCCTCTCAAATGATTTGCGACTTGTATAGTGCTTTAGCAGCTATTATTGCCGTCCCAATGTTCAGGTATGAAATATTCCCCGGGGCTGATATTTGCAGACAGCTCGAGGCGCGATCCTGATATTCCTTCTTATGCACATCACCTATTCCAGTCCAGACCTTGAAGATGGACGTCAGAAGATTGGCGTCTCGAATCCATGGTCCGAATATATCAAATTCCTTCCGGCTTCTGTGCCCTTACCCACGTTCTATACCGATGAGGAACGCGCCCTCCTGCACGGGACCTCCCTGAAAGCCGCGGTGGATGCAAAGATATCATCCCTTGAGCGGGAGTTCGATAATCTTCGTAATTGCACAAAGGACATACCCTGGTGCAACAGAGACTGGTGGGACGAGGAAACGGGGAAATTGACGTTCGATGATTGGAAGCAGGTTGACGCCATGTATCGATCACGAGCGCTGGATTTGCCGGGAACGGGCCACGCTATGGTGCCATGTGTCGATATGGCCAACCATGCCTCGGGGGATGCAACAGTCGCACTATACGAGACAGCCGAGGAAGGCAGTGCGGTTTTGCAGCTACGCTATGGGAAGCAATTGCAAGCTGGGGACGAAGTTACGATCACGTACGTCTAGCATAGTCTACATTGGGACTCAGTTAACGCAAGATTCCTAGGTATGGTGACGAAAAAGGAGCATCAGAAATGATATTCTCCTACGGCTTCCTTGAAAACGAAGTGAAAGACGCAAGGCAGCTATTCCTCGGCCTGGACATCCCGGACGATGATCCCCTAAAACTTGCCAAGAGGGCGTTTTGCAAAGACGCGCCGGGAGTACGTTTATATCTTCCAGCTGGGTCTGAAACAACGAGCTGGGAAAGTCCATTCGTCTGGTGGTCATGCGTCAACGAAGAGGATGGACTCGATTTTCACGTCCTCCAAAACAATGACGGTAAGAAGGAGCTTAAGGCCACTTGGAAAGGAAATGAAATAGGTCCCTCCGACTCTTTTAGGGACCTTATAGCGGCGGATCCATTGTGGGACATCTTTCAGCTTCGCGCTGTGGTGATCGTACTAGAGCGTCTTGAGACTCAACTCTCACTGCTTCAGGAGACTGAGGAGTCCTTCCCAAGCACTCCTGGGACGGGGATCCGGAGCGATATTTACCAGGACATAATGAAATTGCGAAAGCTAGAGACTGACTTGCTAGAGAGAGGAATTCGGGACTTGGTGAAGACGGTACGTGAATATCTGTCTTCTCTATGGAGATACCCTCTTGAGGCTTCGTCTACGGGGGCTAACTCACACGTTCCGTTTTGCTTGTACAGAGAGACAACTTGATTGCCTCCGATGCAGTTACGGCCTATTTCAGTGAACAAGCAGAGGGCGTTGAAGAAGATTTTTCGTGATACCAATTCTAATCTTCGCTTGAAGAGGAGTAGATAAAGACTTTAGAATATCATTTACTTCGAACTAGTCCGCATCTTCTCGGGGAGATCTCGACTCAACTCCGATCTGCACGTACGTGTTAGGAAGCAGTAATTCTACCTAACTATAGCCTCTTTATTGAGGCAATATCTGAGAAAACTCAACAATTGAGCTTACAAGATCAGGCCTGTCGGTCATATGATAGTCTAATCAAACAGCGACAATGGATGCCTGCATGTTCTCCTCTTTCGTGACCTCGTTTCTGGATCCCAAATCCTGATATTTTTAGTCTTGCCTCTAGTTGGAATTTTAAGCCAAAAAAGGACATTATGCCAAACTATCATACACGTTTTGATTAACATGGCATGGTTCGGGTTAATTGTATCGTCGGCGGCAGCAGGGTCATAGCCGTAAGACATTCAAAACGTGCCATATATTCGAGGAATGGTAGAAGTGATTAACCAGAGCTGCCTAAGTAGTACGTTTCTGAGGAGGTACTGCAGGAACCGCTGATCTCTGCCATATTGATCGTGTAAACCATCTGTTTTTAGCTTTGTCCCTAGCGTCAGGTACTTAAGCTATTACTCCATAGAGGAGGAATATCATACATGCCTGGTATCCACGCCCAGAAAATCCACGGGCATGGCATGTGATCCAGCGCACATTACGGAGTACTCCGTACATTGCGTATCCCTCTCGCGCAAGGACCACTACGCATATCTCCCTTGATAAGGCGTCGACTTCTGAGACTTCAGTGGACGATTTTTTGCTCAATGCCCGTCTGTTTATTAATTCTACGCCCACGCAAGCATGGCGTGAGGCGCGGAAAGGAACCCCATGCGGGACGAACCTGATAATGGACGTATTAACTGTCTAGGTAAATATACTTTTTCTCATAAGGGCCATGGTAGGGCAAGCCAAGAAAAGCCAATGCACGAACCTTGAAATTGCAGGCTAATTGCATCAAGTGGCTAGATCAGAAGCCAGCGGCCTGCACCGATCGATTGGTGACCAATATCTGCCAGGTGCCTAGCACATATCTATTCAAAGGGCCCATATACACAGGCTTAATAAGTTGAACACAAGTGCGCATCACCTTCTGCAATTCTCTGGACCTGCCATGTCTTTCAAATATCGCGTTTACAGACTATCTCACGAAGAGCATGAGCTGTCCCCGGAGACAATTGGAAAATTTGCTTCTCTACGTCTTCGCGCCCTGAGAGATGTACCTGACCGACTCGACGGCTACGAAACCCACCTGACTTTCGGCGAGACAGAATGGTTATCACTGCTCACAAACCCTATCCGCCATAACTTCATCTGCGTCGCATACCCAATGGATACAGAGGCAACATCGCTACACAGCGGTGTTTGGGTCGGCATGATAACGCTTTTGGGACCACTGTCTGATAGCCTGTACTCGTTCACAAGGAACAAAGACGACTTGGTATCGGGTCCGAACACAACTAGTACCCTGTGGCACGGCATGGGACTCTATCTCTTACCCGAACACCGCGGAACCGAAGCTGTCAACGCAATACGGGATGCCTTACTGTATTTCTTGCGGTCATACACTGAGGAGTACTATGAACCTAGAGCGGCGGATTCAATGTGCAAACGTTTCCAGTTACGAGGGTTTGTGAAGCCTGGCATGGAGATTTTGACGAATTTCTATAAGAGTTCCGGGGCGCGCGAAGTGGCACACATTCCGCGCGAAGAAGCTCACAAACTCAATGAGAAAATGGGGCTGGTGGAATTGGTTTCTCACGAGGAAGACGAGTTTGTTGAAGACGATGAGGAACCCTATGTTGTGGTGGAGATGCGGGGCGAGTGTTAGGAGGCCAAGCGCCGGTCGGCCCAGATGCATACCTTACATTTAAATACTCCGTGCATGAATAGTAGTCCATTATTATTAACCAGAGAAGCGGCTGGGTAGTTTTTAATTTCGCAATTTACATGTAGAATTGTCCCATAAAGGGATTATGTCGTCGCTTTGAGTGGCGTCGAAGCGATCCATGCAGTATCTGAAGGAGAATTGATCGACAGGCCAAGATTCCTTTTATAGAAATGGCCCTTGCATACTTCTCTCACATCGTTTCTTGGGCTTTCAGATAGCTCCATAACTTCTCCCTGCTTCTCCCTCCTTTTCCATAGAGCGTCCGGCTCCGCTATATCCTCTCCTCAAAGGCCCCATGATCTCTTACTAGGAAACGGGGATTTGTTAGGTACCTAATGAATGCAAACTCCCTACGTATTGCCATCGACAAGTACCTACTTTGGAGCTAAACCACTTCCATTGAAGGCTCTGGACTCGGTGTACTATGGAACTGAGCTGTCGATCACACGGGTAGCACATGCTGTAAACATGAGCAAGGGTGTTTGAGTGAATGATAAGTTCGAGAAAAGATCCTGAATCAGCCAAACCCCCTGTTCTAGTAGTTATCCAGGTAGTAGTTTCCAAGCATCATCGACTCACAAATGTACAGAACTCCACCCGCCATTAAAGATGAGGCTAGTCAACAAGCTTCAACCCCCTCCTCCTCCCTCTACCCCTCGCGAAGGAGTATGGATCGCCAGTGTTGCTATTCTGGGTGTGCGTCAGCTTTTTGCCTACCCCTAGATAAGGACAGCTGTCGCCCAGTGTCAGAGATCATCGCCCAGCGAACATGATCTCTTAACATCTTATGCCACGATGGGAAACTGTTGAACTGCTTATAGTCTGCTTTTTTAATACCGATTGAGCAACAACTTTTAGGGCTCTAATTTGCCGAGAAATACTTCGAACTTTCTTTTCTATTACTTTAGATACCCGTGTCCAATATCCGTCGGAAATGAGCCCTGCAGTTGTACAGGAAAACGGGTGCCAAATCGATGGCACCTCTCAAGAGAAGCCGATTGAGCCGGTCGCCATAGTTGGCATGGCATGCAGATTTCCCGGGGATGCTTCCGATGTTAGCAGCTTCTGGAAACTCTTATGTGAAGCCCGAAGTGCCTGGTCAGATGCACCAGAAGATCGGTTTCGACAGCATGCCTTCTTCCATCCCGAGAGCAAGACAAACGGAACGGTCAGTTTTGCCAGTATCAAAAAAGTTCATGGGCATGCGCTAATGTCCATGTAGTTTTATTGCCAGGGAGGACACTTCCTCACCGAGGACGTCTCCAGATTTGATGCTCCGTTTTTCCATATCAGCCCTGCAGAAGCGAAGGTGAGGAATGATTTCTAGCTACAGGAGGCTTGACAACTGCTAAGTGTTCAAGGCTATGGATCCCCAACAGCGATTACTCCTCGAAGTCGCCTACGAAGCCTTTGAAAACAGTACGTATGGGTGATCGAGCGTGATGAATTACATAACTTACACCGATTTGTAGGCGGGATTCCGTTGGAAAGGCTCAGAGGAACGGATACCTCAGCATATGTAGCCATTTACGGCAGAGACTACGAGAAACTGCTCTTCCGCGACCCGGAAAATATGCCTTTCTATCAAGCGACGGGAAATGGAGACGCTATTTTTTCCAATCGCCTATCATACTTCTTCGATCTGCGAGGTCCTTCCTTTACCCTCGACACAGGCTGCAGTGGTAGTCTCGTGGCTCTTCATTCTGCTTGCCAGAGCATTCGCAGCGGTGAAAGTCGACAAGCCATCGTTGGTGCAGCCAATTTAATACTTGACCCATCCCCTATGATCGCGCCGAGTTTTCTCAATTTCTTTTCGACAGACGGTCGCTCTTACGCTTTCGATCATCGGGCAAATGGATACGGTCGGGGAGAAGGCGTTTCCTGTGTTGTACTCAAGTCCCTGTCAGAGGCCCTCAAAGATGGCGATAACATTCGGGCTGTCATTCGAAGCTCCGTCGTCAACCAAGACGGCAAAACTCTCGGCATTACTGCTCCTAACCAACGTGCTCAGGAGGCTTTAATCCGAAAGGCATATTCGCTTGCCCATCTCGATCCAGCAGACACTGTATATGTTGAGGCACACGGGACTGGAACGGCAGTGGGCGATCTCACGGAAAGCAGCGTATTAGGATCCATTTTTGGGAGAGCACGGAAAGCACGTGGACCAGTTCCTTGTGGTTCAGTCAAGACCAATATAGGGCACCTAGAAAGTGCCAGTGGAATGGCTGGACTCCTCAAAGCGGCGTTGGTAGTCGAAAAGGGAGTAATCCCTCCAAACTTGAACTTTGAAAAAGTGAATCCCTCCATTCGACTTCGCGAGTGGAATCTCGAAGTTCCAACCAAGCTGCAGTATCTATCCGACTCCGCGTCTCGCCAGGTCTCAGTCAACAGCTTTGGATATGGAGGTACGAATGCCCATGTTATTCTGGATAGGTTGAGGAATACAGACCTCATCTGGGGTGCTCCTGAACCTGCGCAGCAACAGAACCACTCTACGAATGGAACCGTGTCTTGGACGAAATCGAAGCTAAAATCAGGGAAGAATTATATTTTTGTTCTCTCCGCACGCTCTGAGGAGTCTGGCCAGGCCATGGTGAGTCGGCTGGGAGAATACCTCGGTAACAAATCGAACACTGAGATGAATGAAGACTTCCTGGGCTCTCTGGCACACACTCTTTGCAATCGCCGCTCTGTATTTCCCTGGAAAACTTCTGTTGTGGCCAGTTCAATTGAGGAGTTGCAACAGCATTGCTCAAGGCCATTGTCCTTCGTTCATTGTATGGACAGGCCGAATCTCGTCTATGCTTTCACAGGGCAAGGCTTTCACTGGCACGCTATGGGCCGAGAGCTCCTGGAAAGTAATCCCATTTTCAGAAGTTCTATCCTTCGCGCCGAACAGTTCTTTTTGGAACTTGGTGCGAATTGGAAGATCACCGACGAACTTTGCCGTCCTCCGAGCACATGCCGGCTTGGTGCAGCCCTGATATGCCAGCCCATATGCACCGCCATCCAGCTCGCTTTGGTTGACTTGCTTGCAGCTTGGAACGTGTTTCCGGAGGCTGTGGTGGGTCACTCCAGTGGTGAAATCGCAGCAGCATACGCCTGTAAGGCGATTTCATTCGGCAATGCTCTCTTCATTGCATATTCAAGAGGCATTGTTGCAGAGAGACTCGCAGAAAATAGAAATATTCGAGGATCAATGATGGCTGTGGCGCTCAGCGAGCAGGAAGCGCTTCGGTATATCAGGCTGCTCCCAGATTCCAGCGGCAAAGTGAACGTCGCCTGTATAAACAGTCCCAGTTCAGTTACTCTGTCTGGAGATTACTCCACAATTGTCAATTTGTACAAGCTTTTTCAAGAGCATAACATTCGCGCACGACAGCTTGACGTGCAGGTTGCGTATCACTCGCACCATATGCTTCACGTAGCCGATGACTATATGAAGCTGCTAACAATTCTCTCGCCTCCAGCGTCAAACCCAAGTATTCCGTTCTTTTCCAGTGTGGATGGAGATCTTGTGGATGGAGCAAATCTCACTGCTGATTACTGGGCCAAGAACTTGGTCTCGCCAGTTTTGTTTTCTCATGCCGTGGAGAATCTTTGTCGATCTCTGACAGCAAAGGAAGAGATTTCGGGCAAGAATCAAAGGACGAGTTTGATTATTGAAATCGGCCCTCACGCTGGCCTCAGAGGGCCGATTAATCAAATATTGTCAAACCTACAACTTCCGAGTGCGAAGTTCCGATATTCCTCTGCTCTGGTCAAGGACCGCTCTGCTATATTGTCTACATGTGAACTTGCATCGGATCTGTTCAGCAATGGATACCCAGTTGATCTCAATGCTATCAACTTTGGGGGCTCACCAAGTCGCTCTCATGAGACTCTTGTAGACCTCCCTCCGTACCCCTGGAACCACTCCAATTCTTACTGGCACGAAAGTCGCATAAGCCGCAACTACCGAAACAGACAAGATCCCCGACATGAACTTCTTGGAGTCCTATGTCCTGACTCAAGTCATGCTGAACCTCGCTGGAGAAACTATCTTCGACTTTCCGAGATGCCATGGCTTTCAGGGCACAAAATTAGATCCCAGATCATCTTCCCAGGAGCCGCCTACATGTGCATGGCATTTGAAGCCGGAGCGTGGTATGCTACCCATGTGTTGGGTCTGAAAGGGAACTTCGATGCCATAAGGCTGAGTCAAGTGTCCTTCACCAAAGCCCTTGTGGTTCCAAAGTCTGAAGATGGAATCGAAGTCACGCTTGTGCTTAGGCCATCCTCCGAGTCCTTAGGTAGGGATCTTGCAGGGCGTCATGAATTCGTTGTATATTCCTTCCCAGAAGGCCAGGCTGCTGTCGAGCACTGTCGTGGTTTTATGTCGATCCTGACTCAGGGATCGAACTCGCTTCTTCGGGAACAAAACTGTGACGAGTCTAATCTACGTCAAATCGATGTGGCGGGACTATACAGTGACATTGGAAGACTGGGGGTCTTCTATTCGAAACATTTCAAAGGCATTACCCATGCTGCCGCAGATTCTGGTAGATCTACTGCCATTATCGACGTTCACAGGACTGGCCGTCTCTCGAAAGAATATCGCAAGCTTTCTTACCTCCATCCGGCGACACTCGATTCTTGCATGCAGACAATCTTTCCCGCAGTCATGTCTGATGATACCCTCAGCGGTCCAATGCTTCCAACCTTTGTGCAAGAAGCTTCCCTGTTGACTCTTTTCCCACTAGATTCAGTCAACAAGCTTCAGACGACCTGCCAAGTCGAGCGCCCGTCAACGAGCCAATACAAAGCTACTATCACATCTTGTTCCACTGAAGCCAGTTTGAGTGAAATAAATATTATTTCTTTAATTGGACTAGAGGCTAAGGCAATTGGAAACATGGCCCGGCGAACTGCCTCAGAATCCTCAGAACTTGGCCAGAAGATTGAGTGGGTGTTGGACCCAGAGTTCTTGACCGCGACAGACATCATACGGATATGCAGTTCCAGTCTCGAACCGGCATCGATAGCTAGAGAGTTGTCCCAATTCGGGCGGGCTAGCCATTACTATATTAAGATGGCTCTTCGCCAGCTCACCGATGCGGATCGGCAAAGTATGAAGCCATTCCATCGTGAATTCGTCGAGTGGATGGAGGAACAAGCAAGTCAAGATGAGAAAGTTTC
Source organism: Thermoascus crustaceus (assembly GCF_041956765.1). Classification (NCBI taxonomy): domain Eukaryota; kingdom Fungi; phylum Ascomycota; class Eurotiomycetes; order Eurotiales; family Thermoascaceae; genus Thermoascus; species Thermoascus crustaceus. The sequence goes on along the minus strand of NW_027192533.1, from coordinate 920,575 downwards.
CTGCTCCTGTTGCCACGACCCGGATCATATCGATTCCTTGATTGAAGCGCTAGAGCGTTCGGGAAGCGAAGGGAAGGTCATATGTAGGATTGGAAGGAATCTGGCCTCAATTCTTAGAGGGCAGCAGGATCCCCTGTCGTTGATGATGGAAGATGGACTCCTGCATTCCATGTACAGAGAGGACAAGAGTGTCCAGCGAAGTTCGCTCCAAGCTGCGGAGTTTGTCAAATTGCTTGGCAGGAGAGACCCAGGTCTTCGGATCATAGAGATTGGAGCTGGTACTGGTGGGACAACTGTCCCCGTCCTGAGTGCAATCAGTCCTCCTGGTACCAAACGTCCGCTCCTCGAGCACTACACTTTTACCGATATCTCTTCTGGCTTCTTTCCCAAGGCTGAAGAGACACTCTCACAATGGAAAGGCCTTGTGAGCTTTCAAAAACTTAATATTGAGCGTGATCCTCACCATCAAGGCTTTGAGAAATACTCCTATGATGTCGTTATTGCCTCGAACGTTTTGCACGCAACTGCAAACATTGGAAAGACAATGGAAAATGTACGCAGCCTGCTAAAACCGGGAGGGAAACTGGTTCTCGTGGAGAGCACCAGGCAGAGTGTTCATCGTGCGTTGGTATTTGGCACCCTCCCTGGATGGTGGCTCGGATCGAAAGAGAGAAGGAGAGGAAGTCCTCTTCTGTCAGTTGACGAGTGGGACTCTGCAATGAAAGCGTCAGAATTTTCTGGGGTCGACGTTTATATGCATACATATGAGAGGCCCGAAGAGCAGATAGACAGTCTTATGATTTCGACAGCTTTGAACTCCCATGAGCCAGCGATTCAAGAGAGAGTACAGATCCTTCTCTCGACGGAGCAGTTCTTAGGCGAAGATGGAGGAAGCGGGCGTCGTCTGGCCGAGACTCTGTCAAAGTCCTTAGGGCCAGCGGCCGGGGACATTGTCTCTCTGGGAGATATTTCCATCCGTGATAAGACTTGCGTTTGCCTCGCTGAGGTAGAAAAGGCAGTATTTCATGATTGCAGCGAACAGGCTTTCAATGCACTCAAGGAGACACTGGGCATGGCCAGAAAGCTAATATGGGTGACTCGGGGAGCCACATATGAATGTTCTAACCCTGAATCAAGTCTTGTTATCGGTCTGGCTCGCGTCGTTAGGCGAGAAAATCCTAATGTTGAGATCAAAATGCTTGATCTTGATGCAAATGGACATTCCCAACAGACGCTGGTTGATTCTATCGTTCGTTTCTTGAACAGACATCAGCCGCACTCCATGTGTTATGAACATGAATGGACTGAAAGAGATGGAAAATGGTTAGTTCCACGTCTCATGGAAGATGGTGAGGTCAATCGTTTTCTATCACTGCAAGAAGACGTACAGCTCCCATGTCAACTGGAGCCTTTCCATCAACCCGACAGAGTACTCCGCCTAGTTGTTGGTCAGAGTAAAACGCTTCAAGACCTACACTTCGTCGAGGATAATTCACTACAACGTCCACTTGCTAAGGATGAGGTGGAAATTGACGTCCGAGCTTCGGGAGTGAACTTCCGCGATGTCATGATCCTCTTAGGACAGTTGGATGATGAATTGCGTGGCGAGTGCAGCGGCATCGTTGTGGATGTTGGTGAGAAAGTTAAAGAGAAGTTCACCAAAGGAGACCGCGTCTGGACGTGGCATGTTTCCGCATACACAGGTCGCGTCCGAGCCAAAGCCTATCTTACTAGTCGCATTCCAGATCATCTTTCCTTTGAAGAGGCGGCATCATTGCCTATCATTTATGGGACCGCGTACCATGCCTTGGTCAATGTTGCCGCTCTCAAAAAGGGTGAGACTGTCTTGATCCATGCTGGTGCTGGAGGTGTGGGTCAAGCAGCCATTGTGCTTGCATTGCACCTTGGGGCAGAGATATATGCGACAGTCGGTTCGGATGAGAAGAGGAACAAGCTTGTTGAACGATATGGGCTTAAGCAAAACCACATATTTTCCAGCAGGTCCGGTGATTTCGTTCATGGAATCAAGAAGTTGACTAATGGTGCGGGAGTCGATGTAGTCCTCAACTCATTAGCAGGACCGCGTCTACAAGACTCGTTGGATGTGGTGGCGCCTTTTGGACGTTTTGTCGAGATTGGGAAGGCTGATACTTTGGCCGGGGCTCGAATGGACATGAGCGTTTTCAATCGATCCATATCTTTCACCTCGCTTGATCTTGCTGCCCTCCCATTGCAGAAGCCACAATACACGGAAGCTTTGTTCTCCAAAGTTCATGAGATGATTGAAGCCGGTATCTTTGTACCTCCGTCTCCGGTTAACATATTCCCGGTATCTAAAATACAGAATGCTTTTCGGTTAATCCAGTCGGGGAAGCATATTGGCAAGGTGGTGATATCATACGGCACAGATGATAAAGTCTTGGTACGTCTAGAGAAACACAGTGCGAAAGTTCCATGAGCTGACCTTATATAAAGGCTGCACCCAAAAAGCCTGAACCTATCCGTTTCAGTCCGGATGCTACCTACGTTGTTTCAGGAGGACAAGGAGGTTTAGGACGCGCTCTCTGCTTGTGGATGGCCGAGTCTGGTGCAAAACATATTGTAATTCTGTCACCCTCTGGATCCACAAAGCAATCCACCCAGAAACTTATCAAACAACTTGCGGATCTTGGGACCGAGCTTCGTCCGTTCGCCTGCGATGTGGGTAATCGAGAGCAGTTGAAGTCAGCTTTGTCAATGTGTAGGCATGATCTTCCTCCGATCCGTGGACTAATCCAGGCAGCCCTTGTTCTCAAGGTGAGCCCTCTTCCTAGAGCATGAACATAAGAACTAGGCTAAAATAAAATGCAGGATGGGATCTTTGAGTCTATGACAGTTGATGACTACAACAAAGTCCTCGGCCCCAAGGTCTCTGGCACCTACAATCTCCACGACGCACTCCAAAGCCAATCACTTGACTTCTTCCTTATCTTGTCATCTTATTGTGGTATTGTCGGCAACCCGGGACAGGCAAACTATTCGGCAGCGTCAACGTTCCAGGATGCCTTCGCTCGGTGGAGGACCAGCAAAGGTCTACCAACACGATCGATTGATTTAGGCGCCATCCTGGGAGCCGGATACGTCCATGAGAACGCAGGAGCGCTGGAACACCTCTCCAGGCAAGGAAGCATCCCTGTCCCTGTGAAGACATTCCTCAATTTGACCAGTTACGCCATCTCCCAGCCCGTGCGCAGTATAGACAAGAGTCAGATTGGAATAGGTTGGTCCGCGCAGGTCAAGGACAACTCGCAAAGGTCCTGGTCTGCACTCGACCGGCGCTTCTCGCATCTCCGCACCTACACCGCCGCATCTAACAGCGAAGCAACGGGTTCTGAGTATGCCAACTGTTCCGCGGAACCATTGGAGAAACGTCTTGCGTCATCCAAGTCCCAGACTGAGGCAACCACACACGTCGCCGCCGCCATATCTGAGCAGATCTCCAAGATTCTGGGCGTGCCTCTCAAGGACGTGGATCCGGGAAAATCGATCTCCGCGCACGGCGCAGACTCGCTCATCGCGGCGGAATTCCGAAACTGGTTTTCGAGGACTCTGGGCTTCGTCGTCAGCACGGGGCAAATATTGGGTGCGCTGTCAGTCCGGGAGTTGGCAGAGATGGCTGCGGCAGACTGGATGCGGAAAGAAGATGCTTCACTCCGTCGAGAGGATCATCAGAAACACAAGGAGTAGTTAGAAAGTTGCCTTCATTTTTCTTGAGTATGTACTGTGTACTGTATTTTTCATCCTCTGGTCATGATGCTGATAGAAATGGCCTTGAAAACATGTAATTTGAATGCATTTGGAATAGAATTAGTACTGTTTGGACCGCTGTAATCTGATTAATCTGTGTGCTGTACAGTATCTAGCTAGGTAACTTATTTTGGGACTCCTGGACTCCTGAACTCCTGATACAGCTCCGGGATCTGAGGCAGAAGAAAGAGGGGGGGGGTTTATAGTATCTGTGTGCGCTGCTGATACCCTGAAACCACTCCAAATAATGGACGGATTGAATTATTCCTTACATCATCTAACGGACAGCCAGCCTGTTGCCTTGAAAGACCTCCGCTGCGTGACAAGCTATAACCCCAGCCCCGAGATCTAGATTAGCTCCTTCTCAAGTGAAACATCCGTTTCTTTATATATATATATATATTTGCAAGGCCTCAGGAAGCCTCTAGAATCTGTATGCAAATTCAAGTATGCGGAATCAACCAAGAGGTCCTAGATAATTCTGAAGCTCTCTATGAGGTAGATTGGTGTGTTTGCCTATAAGTTGTTGCGGGACTTTCCCTTGGTTTACTCCTTCACGAACGCTTCATATCATTGAGATGACCTGGATAGAACAATCCAAACAACACCAACGACTTTCGTTGCTTCCGGTGCCAGTCTGTTACTGTTGTGCTCGATATTTATTCACGTCCTTATCGTCTTGCCGCCTACTTTGCTAGCCTCCTGAAACTGTTTTGAGTGTTGAGGATTGGAGAAGTAACGAGCTACAGTGTTTTTTTGTTAACAGATACATAGGGCACAAACACAATCCTGATCAATTTATAAATTGAAATGCAATAATCTGAACTGAAAAACGGGACTGACCCGGCAAGAATAGTTTTTACGATCGTCTTCTTACACAGTCTTGCATCGTCTCTTCTTTGGTTTTTAGTAGATCAAGTGATATTGGGATAGATTTTTACAAAGGATACAACAGAAAAAAGCATCTCCAAGGCGTCCATAATTCTGCATTGATCAATAATGAAAGCAATTTCTACAGTATCAAACATCGGGCAGGAATGTCATGCGATCCTCACTTGGTACATCTGCTCTAGGTATGTTTTACCGACTGATCCTTTTGACCGGTTTCCCTTTGAGCTTTCTATTTCCTTCGTATCGCACCGCACATACACAACAAGCATAAGTATGCACGGTCCGACATGAGTAGCAACCTGACTCTCCAGAACTACGTAGACAGGTAGGCAGCTTCTCTTCCAACATATCAAGCACATCGTCCCCGGCTCGGTCCATAACTCTACCATTCGTCCGATGCCGGCGTACATAACCTCATTTCCTATGGACTTCGGGACTTGTTGCCCAGACCAGCGCCCCCTGCACCCTCGGTATCGGTAAACCGTGCCTTTTCCCCGATAACTCGCGATCTTCCTCGTGGGGAAGCTGAGCACTGCTGGCTGCCGGCCACCTTGAGATGAGCATAGTAGATCTTCCGGAATTGAATAAATCTCTTAATGGGGATCGGGTCATTGGATTTAATTGGATACAACACCGACCTTCCATTCTCGTCGAAGACGATGCTAAATGATATCGCGCAGTAGTGTGAAACAGGGATTTTCCCGACCCTACTTTAGCCACAGGTTTCAGGATCATATAGTAAAATTTTATATATGTAATATTCTTTCTCTCCTACAACCTGCTAGTGGTAGTGGGCGAGCCTAACATAGTAGTAATTGGTGGTAGGACCCACGGCGTTCGGTCGGTCGGTGTTTGCCCGGCGTTGCCGTGTAACTTTATGGGATCTATCAAACACCATCTGGTGTTCACATGGACAACTGCACCGGGACTAAGTGGATAGGACGTTATGGATTCTACATTTCTTTTTTGTGAGGATCGGCAGGTTCTAGATCGTACCTTGATTCCGGTGGGATTGATATCAAGCATCTGAGTAGTAAGTTGTGTTGAGTACATACTGCATAAGGTAAGTAGGACGATTGATCCGCGATATGCGATAAATAAATAAAGTCGGCTATCTACCTAGGTAGGTGCATATGCACAGTTACCCTAGAACATTTCCTCGCTTACTTCCATACACAAGCGCACACTGCTCCTGGAGAAAGAAAATAAATCAAATTATTTGCTTGGCTTACAGACGAAGTCGCAAGGAAATCCGATCTCCGTACATCATTCCCATTTTCATCTCATGTGTGGGGGGAGCGGCTCTGGCATCGTCTGGTTCCCAACGGTCTGAGCCCCTCAAGTACATACTTCAGATCCAGAAACATGTAAACTTCTGAGTCCAGGAAGCCGTTATACCCGAGAAGTCTCTGTCTGATCAGAAGACTCCAAAAGGTTCCGCGAAGTTGGAAACGGTACGACAGACAGGATAAGCATAATTTCCCGCGATCGGCTTCAGCGGTTTGAGGATGAGGCAGCACCTGCAGGTAGGCCATGTCCGAATTCCCGCTGTCATAGAGACGAGAAGGAACGCATTCTGCCGACCTGAGATCAGACCCCTTCCGATCAGTTTGATCACCGATCGCATCTCTTTTGGAATCCCTGAGACGTTGCCAAAAAAGACTGCCAGTTGGTGAAGCATACCAAAACCAAGTTTGTCAAACTTGCTTGATCGTCTACTATTATGTCTGACGATAGACGGTACCTCGTTTACCTTATTCCCATTAAGCCTTTTTCTCCCGTCTACGCACGGATACCGTACCCGTGCCTGGGTACTCCATACTGACAACCCCCTTCCTAAATAAGTAGATGGTTCGCAATGTTCATATCCAGTTCGGCCAATAATCTATGAAATGAGGTGGCGTGGCATCGGGCCGTGGTGCCGTTGCCGTATGATGTACCCCATCCTCAAAATTATCATTATGTTATTATGGATTCGAAACCAGTAGCTGCTGCTTTTGTCATTATCATTATATTATTCTGAAAAGCTTAGCTCTGAATTTTACCAGAAGTACACGCGCCACCTGTTAAAAAAAAAGGGCCAAAGTCAAACGGCAACAGACCAGCCAACTGCGGGACAGGGGGCAACGCTATGCTATGATCTTCCTCACGTGGCCACGATCAGGATCGCAGATTCGCAGGTCAAGACAAGAAAGACAAGCAATCACATCATTTCTTGTCGTCTCTTGGCAGTTGCAAATCCCTTGGGATGTTGTGCAATGAATATCCCTGATAGACTCCGGTAGTATTTCTAGGCAGGCACGTATAGCTGCATGAATGCATCCACTCCTGTAGATAAGTTACTTGGCGTTGAATATGTGGTTTGTTATAGGGTGTAGGGATAAAGTTTGTATGTACCTTGGACTAAGGTCCGTGTACATTGCATTGCATGGCGTTTCATGTAGAGAACAGGAGGAGAGAAAGGGGGCGTTGGAACCAGCAAATCATACCTCGAGAATCGATCACTCGATCATGGATTGTCGAATTTCCAGAATAAGTCAATTGCACTCAACAACAACAGAGAAAAAATCCCGATTCCGAACGCGCTGTGTCCGTCGACGATCGAGTCAATCCTGATCAGCATGTTGCAGGCTTGCAGTGCATGCCCTTGCCGATAGGTATGCTTCCACCTTCCACGGTTTAGGCTTTATCTGATTTCGAGAACAAGTCGACAACAACAGAAAAAAAAATCCGAATTGCTCCCGAACAGCCACTACATGCTGCACTTGCAGCTGCATGAGATCCCGTGCCATGTTTCCCAGGTGAAATTTGCTATGTATCTAATGTATGCGTGTTAATAATTCTCCTCCCTTCGCCTCGTTATCATTTCCTTTCTTGGTATTTCTTATTTTCTCTCCCATCTCCGAGTAGGTAATTATTATTATTATTATTATTATTATTATTATTATTATTATTATTATTATTATTATTATTATTATTATTATTATTATTATTATTATTATTATTATTATTATTACTACTAC
>NW_027192533.1:903484-912382 GCF_041956765.1 Thermoascus crustaceus | reverse complement strand
CCATCAGAGAAAAAGCAAAAGCAAAAAGCAAAACAACCTTAGACACCTAACCTACTCATACTCATAGCACCTTTGCCTAACGGCGGGTAACCTAGAAGTTAAGAGGCAAACCTTCCTACCCTCCTACCAGTCCAGGAACCTACCAAGTAACCTACCTGGGTACCCAGGTACCCTAGAGGTCTCCATAATCAGTATAACATTAAGTCATATATGGGACCTCCTAAGTTACCCGATCGTCGGGAAAGGGACCTGTACCTGGACCTGGACCTTAAGTTGGAAGGTTATCCATAATTAGGTACTTAAAAGTTACCTAAATCAGTACCTGAGTTTTTCCTGCTTGGAAATCACTACCCTCTTAGGTAACCCAGTAGAGTTTTTATCCAAACTTCAAGTCGAGTTCGAGACGAGTCGAGATCGACTTCGGCAGTTCGAAAGTTCATTCGGAATCGAAGTCCTGTCATGTCATATCCTGCCTTGACCAGCCTCAAGTCCTGTCTAGTCAGTACTGTCAGTAAATCCTGAACCAGGTTCACCCAGAACCTGGTTGACGATCATCATTGATTGAAGCCGGTTCGAGAGTCCGTATTCTCCCGAGAAAGGATATGGTGCGACAAAACTTGCTAAGCGCCAAACTCCAGACGCGCCATGCCCATCATGAAAAGCACGAACCACGTATGATGATCCATAAAATACGGAGTAATCATGGAGTGTCCCACGGGCGCATGGGCCGTTTTCGCGCGGAGTCCCCGTATCCATACTTCGTACTCTATCCCTACGTAGGTAGTTTTTCCGTCCCGTCTACGGGTCGTATGCGGGATGTGTGCATATGCCATAGAAACATACCTCCTGACATTTCTTAACTACCTATTTTTTTCTTTTATATTTCTTGAAATGCAGCGTGGATGAATATTGCTCGCTTGTTGAGCGATTGAAAAAAATCAAATATACATGCATTATTGTAACATATCCACTAGCCACCCCAAGACTTCCACGTTGAAGAAGATCTTAAGATACGAGATATGCAGTGATGCAACTAAATTAAGCGGGTCACTTAGGATCAGGAAGTACATGCGCTAATGCTAGATGATTACTTCATCATTTTCATGCATGTGTTAGCGCAAGTATGATGAGCTGTGCCTAGACTGCTTAAAATGGTGTGCTACGCAATAGTGGTACTAGTAATCCGCATAACTAGCAGTAGAAACTGACTACTGAATAGGTAATAAGAACAAATTACCTAAATGCATGTACCGTGGGGGTTAAGTTAAAGCCTTTTTCTTTTTTTTTCTAGATTCAAACACCGTATGTAGTCCGAGCGCCTGGCAGGTTTAGAAGAACATCGGCAGCAAGCTAATCGTCTAATGGGAAAAGAACCCCCCCCCCCCCAGTCAAGATCGCACGATACCAGTTTCGACCCTTTTCGAGTACGATAGGAAAAAAAAGTGAAATCAACCTTACTTGTTCAGTGGTTAGAACGGTGATATGAAATGCATGCCTATGTATGGTGTGGACATTATAATGATCTGCTAGTGCCTTTGCTGTACAGAGTTAAAGGTGCATGGGCTTAGACCCTTTTGGGTTCGCCGTTTGCGGTGTCCGACTCGGCCCCGGCCCCGGCCCCCGCCTGCGTGGTAAACTTCGTCAGGCTCAGGGCTGCCTTGACCCCTCAGCTTTCAGGCTTCACGAAGTGCGTCGCTAGTGTCCACTAGATCTCAGGGCTCAGACAAACTGAGTTGCCTAGAATGGATTGCTTTTTCGTTTCGACGTCAGACGTCTCCCCTAACCTTGGAACAGCCACCTGGCCACTCAGAGATGATGATCCTCGAAGGGCCTCGAAACTCGAAAGTTCGCCTGATCGTACAGGACCCAAGACACAGGCAAGCCACCCACGTTCCACGAAATTGTAAAAAAAAAAAAATCTGGCGCATGATCTGGAACCGCCCAGAGGTTCTTGGCCATCCCGCACTTCATTGGGTGTGCGGCACACGTCACGTGGAAACTGTCCCTTTCCAGGCTTAATGACTTAAACGGCCAAGAACAAAAAGGCGAGATTCGTGGAATTATGATTTTCCCAGCCCTACTTCAGAATCTTCTGGCGCGCCTGGATCTCGCTAAGGGTGAAAATCGGGCGGCCCCGGTTCGCTGGTACGTGAGACATTTAGTGCAGCTTAGCGTCACGTCGTCCCAACGTGAACGCCAACGGAAATTTGGGTATTACTCCAGACCTGCAACTATTTCTGCGTGGCCTCGAAAAGTCGGCATCGCGTCGAGGACCGGTGGGGCCACTCCGGAGCTTTCTTAGACCTTGAGAGACGTGCCTGTCAGGGCCGTATATACTCCGTGCTGCGTACTCCGTAGTCGTAGTATGTATTCTTCTATGTAGGTCTTGTGGCAGGGGATGACACTTGGAAGGCTTCCGGTGGCTTCCTGGGCGGCTAAAGGTTTCTCTGCACTTCTTCCGCGTGCTCGGAGAGACCTTGCCACTCTGGAGTCTGGGTGCGTTCTCCATGGGGTACTCCGTAAAGCTTCATGGCTCAGGAGGACTGGCGAGCGGCTGGCATGGAATGTCCGAACTTCGAGCGGCGGGGTTCGACGCTGGAGAGGATGAACTCCGCTAACTCTCAGGAACGGATCCGACTCCCACGACCAAGCTCGGACCGTACACCAGCAATCGGTGTAGAGAACGGGACGTTATGTCATCGTCGGCGTTGAGGACGGGCTGTTCTCGGCGGAAACTCGTTACGCGCTGACGGTCTTTATTTCGCAGGCACTAGTCCCAAGGGTAGGCCGTCTGGCCTCGTATCCCCACAGGCCAGCGTGGAGAGAGGTACGGAGGCCTTCGTGCGCGGTTTTCCCCGCGAGCCTCCAGCCTACGCGCCTGGGGAAGCCGGACGGCCCAATGACGACCAAACAAGGCAGCCGGGGTCCCCTGGAGAAGGGAATGGCTCGGGGCCAGCTGTCGGGGATCGTCCTCAGGCCCGCCGTGATCGATGGTCCCCGACGTCAAGGACGGCGCGCTATGACGAGTGCGACACAGGATGAGGATGGAGGTGAATCGTGCCCGACCCATGGGATGATCGATCTGGACATCTCCACAAAGGGCGGTGGAAACTGACCCTGTGGGCGATCCGGGCGGAGCGGTCGGCAGGCCTCGTTGTCTCGCCTTCTTATGAGCGACCATGTCCGGGTCTGGAGTCTGGAGTCCCCTTGGGGAAGATCAGATGTGCTGTCCCGTCTGCACTCCGTATTTTTTTCTTTGCGCTGACCGTCATCCGCGCGCCTCCCTCGTCATTCTCGCATTCCGTCGACGTGCGCCAGGGATAGACGGCTAGGTGGTCTCGTCCAGCGACGCGGTGGAGCTTCTCGACGAATCACCCCTGTCGCGTCGCCGGCGTCTGGTCGGCACTCCATTTGTCCGCCTCTTGGCTGTCTGCTAGCGGCTCCGACCACCGTGCTGGCGTTCCCAACCGGCCGTGCCTCTAACTGCCACTTAGGTTTGTCCGGCACATCCCCCATATCCCACATCTATCCTTATCCACCTCGTCCTCCGCCTGCACGCTTGGATATACATCTTATCGCCATCTCATCGTCATCACTGCTTCCACGACACCGCTCCTCTCCTCAACAAAACGGACTGCGAGCCTCGACGAGCTCGTGTGCGGTGGCCGATGCAGAAGACCTTCTGTTGAACCTCACCGCGTCAACATATCAAGATGCCCGGGATTCTGCCTATGAAGGTGATCAAGGTGGGCAATAGCAACCAGAGTCGCATTGCCCAGGCCTGTGATCGTTGCAGAAGCAAGAAGATTCGTTGCGATGGGATTCGACCGTGCTGTTCGCAGTGTGCCAATGTCGGTTTCGAGTGCAGGACGAGTGACAAGTTGAGCCGGAGGGCCTTTCCTCGCGGATACACAGAATCTCTGGAGGATCGGGTGCGGTGTTTGGAGGCCGAGGTCAGAGAATTGAAGGGGCTGCTGGACGAGAAAGATGAGAAGATCGACGTTCTGTCGCGGATGCGCTCCTTTTCACCTCAACAACAGAAGGCTTCCATGTCCCAGTCTCCGGCGGCGGCGGAGGAGACTAAATCAAACACTCAGGATGGCGGAGATGGCGTCATCCAAGTGCAGCATTCGTCGTCCCTCCTGAGGAACCCGACTTCCGAGACTCCCTTTACGGGACCCTCCAGCACCCGTGCCTTTGTTGGTAGGTTTCTCATTCCTGCGCTCAAATGTCGTCAGCAGGACGCTGATCAGTTCAGACACATTTACAAATAGACTTGAGGAACTCGGAAAGTCGTCCTCGACCTTCTCAACCCAAGCGTTGACCTCGTCACCTCCTATGATCGCTTGCCCTTCTCAGAACCAGCCCTTCAAGACGCCTCCTCGCCTCGTCTCCGACCAGCTCATCAACATCTTCTTCCAAGAGTGGGCGCCTCTCTACCCCGTCGTCCACCGTCCCACAATCCTAAAAGCGTATGATCACTACCTCCAGGATGCAGACTCGCTTCTGGGCAACAAGCATGTCGTGGCTCAATTGAACCTCATCTTTGGAATTGCTGCACTCTCCTCGACGGTGAGATTTGCTTCCCATTCCATAGCTATGGGAGTTCATGGCTAATTCTCCGTATAGTCGAGGACCAACCAAGATCCTGTTTTCTTCGAGCAGAATTGGTACCCCGCGCTGGAGTCATTGGCTGGGGACGTATCCGTCACCACTCTTCAGTGCTACATCCTCGCTCAGATATACTGCACCGCCAAGGCAGATTACAAGAGTCTGTCGCGGTATCGAGGTCTCGCTGTGGGCCTTTGCCATCAACTTGGACTTCACCAGAGCCAGAAGCGCTTTTCCCTCAACCCTCTCAACAGCGAAACTCGGAAGAAGGTTTTCTGGTGTCAATATGTTCTTGACCGGTACGGTAACAGAGGCTCCATTGGTGGTTTTTAGTCCTGCTAACGAGTCTGCAGTTTCTCTGCGGCGTTGACGGGTCTGCCGGTTCTGTTGCGCGAAGATGATATCCGTACCGAGTATCCTGCCGATGTTGATGATGAGAACGTCACGGAGACCGGATTTCTTCCCACGCTTCCGGGAGAATCAACGCGTCTCTCCAGTGCGCTTGCGCTGTTCGGAGCCTCGAGGATATTGAACAAGGTGCTGGAAGAACTATATCCCTCACCAGCTGGATACGAGATCCCAGTGTCGAAGGTGCAGGCTTTTGCGGAAGAACTGGATGGGTGGCTCAAGAACCTCCCTCCGCATCTGAGGTTGGAGTTTGCGCAGGACAAGCCCAGCACAAACGTAACCAGCAGCCGTTCACCCTTGCTCGTAAGTTCAATGGTCCCTCTCCACAGGAAATTCGAGATGCTAATTACCTCACAGTCTATGGTGTACTACTTCATTCGTAGCTTGATTCACCGTCCGGCTGTTTGCTTTGGCCAACCCCAGGTTGCTTCTGCTTCCGTTCTCGCCCTCTCCGACTCCAGCAAGCACATCATCCAGATCTTGCAGCTACTTGATGAAAGGCGGATGAGCCTATCTTTCTGCATGAGTAGGAAGGAGCTTGTGTTCCTTGCTGGCCTTGGTCTCCTGTGGCAGAACATGGGCCTTAAGCGCGACAGCAAGCTTGCGAAGGAGGGCCAGAAATTGCTTTCGGCTGTCATTGACCAGCTGGAATCGGAGTCCTCCCAAGCCGCTGCAGAGTTCAGTGTGATCGCCAACCTCCTCATATCTTTCGATGGCGGAAAGCGTGAAGCGTCGGCTAAAAGCCCTCGCACCCAGGAGATGCCAGCTCCGTCACCGAAGCCCAAGTCGCCAAAGAAGCAAATCCAGTCCTTGAAGTCGCGCGCGTCGATCAGCACACCATCCGGCCAACCGGCGAAGGTTGAGCAGCAGCAGCCGCCATCGCGCAGGGCAACCGTTACTAGCGCAAGTCCTCCCGCTTCGCATCGTCATATCCGGTCTTCCAGCCGGTCGAGCTTGCCGGGTACACAGCCTGAACAGGCTCCCACTTCTCAACCAACTTCGGACAAACCTAAGTCTGAAATGTCCATGGACTACAGCTTGGATTACTTCTCGATCGGTGACAACGTCAGGGCCGTGTCTTGCACCGACATCCCCAAGGCAGGAATGACGACAAGCGACTGGGAATTCGTTCTCAGTGATATGGACCGCGGCCATTCAAATATCTTTAATGGCATTTACGGCGGAAAAGAGTGTGGGGATGACAATGGTCCTTTTGCCTCTCTGACTGCCGAATTCCAACAGCAGCAACCACCCACCACTCTTTCAATGTCTGGGCACTCGAACGACGTTCATGATCTCTCTCCCGAGGCCTGGTCTGCCAGTAGTGGTGACTTACCGCACACTCAAGGAGCGGGCTCTCAAAGCGTACTTAGCTATTCGGAGGAAAGCCTGGGGAGCGCCGATGACGCCGGTCCACTTAACGACATCAATCTACATCAGGATAGTGTTAATCTGATGGATCCATTTAAAGGGATTATGATCCCGGCAGCTGATGATGACATTGATGACTTTGGGCTGGTCGATAGCTGGGATCGAAGGCAGGTCGTCTGAGTGCTTTTATATCTGAGGGGCGGGTCTTTGGTGCACGGGAGTTGTATGGATCTGACATCTGGGATGGCTAAAGGATGCTCGTGTTCTTGTCTTTTGTTTACCTGCGGTGATACCTGTGTCAATTGGTATGCGTCTGGTCTTTCGTGCCATTTGAGGCAGATGGTCACGTCAAGTGATGGATCTTGATTTTGAGCCTGGCCTGGTTTCATTTACGTCTTCGTTTGGCCTTTTGGACCTTTTTTTTTCGGTCTCCGTATGCCTATGTATAGCGAGTCAGCAAGTTAATTTCCAGGCTTGTCTTTGGACGAATGTTGTTATGTAGCTATTGCAGCATCCAATGTATGATATGATTACAATGACCTTTTCATTTGCATCTTTTCATCTTTACGAGATACTTGGTTGAGTCAACGGAAAATCGTCTTAATGTAGTGGACAGTACTGGTGCTCAAAATGGCAGATGCTGCCAGCACACTGCGCTAACCGTAGAACATTGTGCATGGCCATGCCCCCTGGAAGATCTCGCTGCAGATGGGACCCATTAGGTAAACCTTACTACCCCTTAACTTCTCCAGTACTCCACAGGCCCTCCCGAGGTCCTTCCCCCAGCGCCTGATTTCCCCCACCTTCCCCCCGCGGACAACGAATCAAAGCTCATGTCGCTATTGTTCGCAAACGGCTAGTGATACGTGATCTTTCGAGGACCGTGGACGGCATAATTAGTTAATAATTAATGAATTAATTATTAACCAAGTCCAAGGCCCGAGGGGAGTCTTAGCATATCTCCTACCTAGCCTGCCAAACCTTCAAGTTGGAACATACGGTCCTATTCCAACCAACTGACTCACTACCTAGCAGAGTAGGGTTCAAGTTGAGCCTTGGGTGCTTTGCCAAGCGACCTCTCCGTCTCAGATAGGGAAACAAGCGAGGCAAGCACCTTTGATAATGGGGTCTTGATTTGTTCCATCGCTGTGCTTCATTTTTCAGACAACAATCAAGTCAAGTCTTTCCCCAAATCTGGAGTGCCGTTGCCTTTAGTAAATCTGCTTTAGGTACTACACCTTGCTAGTCTGCCGAATCCAACCGATGCACTACTAGAGCTTCAATCAAGTTGTGTCTTGTTCTACAGTGTCCCTCGTTTCAGACAAGCAGGCACTTATCTTAATAATACGCAAGCAGGCAAGAAAGAGATTGGTTTTTGTACTGGGAATATTCAGATGTGATATCTCACCACCTAATACCTGGATTGTTAGTGGATGTCCTGATCACATTCTATTGCCTAAGGTTATTACCCCGGCTCCCGCATTCGACCTACATTTTCAACAAGGAAGTGCCGGTTCTCGCCTTGACTAGATACCCATCCTCCCTCCCAGCAACCTTTATCCTACATCATCCTACCTTATGTATGCTACTAGGCCGCTATGAACTGAACGAGCCATTCGATCGACCCGACACTCCCTTTTGTTCGCTTCTGATCTAACCTGTACACTACGTGTGAATGAATATATACAGAACTGTATATGTCTGGATAACTTACTCAAAAACGATCGGCTAAATCGACTCCAGTGCCCGGAAGTGTTCTTGTCTCAGCCATGCATCCATCTGCATCCAAGTAAGCTCCGTCCTCCAAGATCCAGTATTACTGAACTGACTTAACCTACAGGATACCCTCTTAGCTATGAGAAATCTGCTTGAGATCTCTAGCTAGAACTCTTTTTCTTGGGGATAGGTACATGCATGCCTCTTATTCACTTTCCCACCTCCCACGGCTTCTTCATACCCTCTTCATACTTTCCCCCGCGGAATCTCCACATCGTCGTTATGTGTATCGGCAAAAAACTCCTCCTCATATTTCTTCCACTCCGCCTCTGACAGACCCTCCGGCGGGTCGGGGCGCAGGTCGTGCTCACGGACAGTGATGTAGCCGTGCTTCTCGTACAACGGACGTCCCATGTCGGTGGCGTGGACCCAGCTCTCGAGGCCCCATCGCACGAGGGAGGAGCCATTCGAGGTGTACTGGTGGCCTGACGGGCGGGGTAAGGGCGACAATGGGGAGAAGGCCGCAGGCTTGTATGTCTTATGTGTCTTGAATATCCCCAATCTTCTCCCAGGTTCTTCTCTTCAGGCCCCACTTGAATGACATGACATGTTTCCCCTGTAATTTCAACAGATCGATCATCCATTGACTGATGCATACCAGTTTTTTCAACATCATCTTCGTCCTCCCGGAGCACCGCAACCGTGGCATCGGGACTGGCTTCTCGAACGGATCCCGTTCATAGAACGCCCACCTTTACCGCGCCCACAATCTTACTACCCCCCCCCCCCCCC
>NW_027192533.1:822409-902853 GCF_041956765.1 Thermoascus crustaceus | reverse complement strand
GCCCCCAAGAGACTGCTTCTCCTTGTGCCACTGGAGAAATCTCTCGGCGCTCCCAGCATACTGGCGTCGCGGCCGCCGTTGAGGAGTGGGCACCATAGGTAGAGGAAGGTCTGAAGCGGGTTCTCCCAGGCTTCCAGCAGATGGGGGGAGAGGGCGGGGAAGTCGGTGTCTTGAACGTCGGGAGGGAGGGTTATTGGCATGGTTGCTGGTTTGTCTATGTATGTACAAGGAGTAGGTAGGTACTTTGGTATGTAAATTGGGATGGAGGTAAGTTATGTACAGATACGTATCTCGTCCCTTGGAGGCGAGGACTGTAAAGCTGAATATCACGGGGCAAATAATAATATCTTCATGGTGAGAAGAGGAGGGATAAGGGAGATCGCAGGGACTAAATGATTATATTCTGTACCCTTTTCCTCTTGCAAGAGAGTCATCTTAGCACACAGGGCTGCTTACTTGCTTCTTCAATGTTAGTCGCCTGACCTACGGTATCTGGACCGATGTACATGTACTGTATGTACCTGGGGCAGTCCGTTAGGTACAATGTGATCGATTATGTAGGTAGCTATTTCTCCACGTGCTAGCATTTAATACACAAAACATCCATCTCGAAGGTTATTTGTCTGATTGGATGATCATGCACACCACTCATCAACTTTAGGACATGTGGCTAAGGCTTAAATGGACGGGAGGACGTGATCTGTAGCTATAGGCATCAAGTCTCAACGCTCACTTGACAAAAACAGGAGAGTGATGGCGATATTGATTGCTAGACATGCAAATTTAGCAGGTATATCCAATAGGTACAGTACTAGGTATACCTGCCGAATAAATACTAAGCTTACTATACATGAAACTATAGTATGCATGAATCTTCCACAGTAACAGGGTGCTAGTAGGTTCCCCCTACCCAAGCCTCCTCCACCTCCTCCTCCACCTCCTTCTACTACTACTACTACTACTACTACTACTACTACTACTACTACTACTACTACTACTACTACTACTACTACTACTACTACTACTACTACTACTACTACTATGCGGGATACCCCCCGCGCGCATCCTTTCCAGAGTAAAAAGAGACTCAAGAAGACAAGCAGTGACGTGACGACAGCGAAAAATCCCTCCCTACCTACCTAACACAGATAGCTTCCTCGATTCTGATAGAGATAGTACTGTACTTAACCTATCTATGTAGGTACAGCTCGAGGTGAACATGGTTATAAGAGTCACATATAAGGCCATCTGTTGCAGGAAGTCAGATGAGATGTGATGTAAATATCGAGACCTGAGAGAGCCAGTCCTCTTCTGGAGATCTTGGAACAGTTCAATAGAGACCATGACAGACTTGCCCAGGAAAAGGAAAGATTGCAGGACGGATTTCGAACCGATTGGTTCAGTAGGGTGGGGGAAGGAGGGTGGGGGGTTTTATAGAAGAGCGGGTGAATCCTAGTAATGAAGAGAGAGAGATCGATGGCGAGCTAAACTCTTACTACCTAGGTAGGTATACAAAAAATCATTGCCGATCCGTATACTGGTTCATGTGTGTACTATACAGTCCATCAATCATGTATGATAGCTATAGCTATAGCAGTTGCTAGATTATCCATCTACTAACCTAATCTTCTTGCTTGGCAGCCTCTCAAGCAACCTAGAACCTAGCTGAGTCTGTATTTGTCGTATACCTTGTAAGGACATGCTGACAGCTACAGTAATTTCTAGAGGCCTGCTATTTCCTATCAATCATTGAATTGGTTACTAAAACTACCAGTCACCCTGCAATTCATCTAGTGAGTCTCATCTGTATACATCACGCGAGCGCTGAAGGTTTAAAGTGTCGATTTAACCCTTGAAAGCAACAGACTTGATTACTAGATGCACTGGTAGATAGTGGTTTCTGTAGGTAGAATTTCAGGCAGGTATAACGATATGTAGAATTGATTGAGTATCTTTTCAAACCCTCAAGCTGGCTGAGTCAAGTGAGGGATTGCCGGCTTGTTCTATACATACACACATGAGTAAATAAGTGTGGAAGCGTCACCCTATTTCTTAACTATGCAAGCCAACCACCTCCCCGCTTTTTAGTACCTAATATTGTTGTCTGGGCTCGTTTCACCTAGTAACTGGAATCTGGTACCCATAGTAATACTTAATTGCCTTTTGAGAAATTCAAAACCATGTGGTTGTGAAACAGCTATCCGCCAGACAACGACTAAGTGGGCCCTCATGTACCGAAGCTTTTATACAGTGTCCAGGACACACATGCAAGTGTCGAGAGGCGTTGGTACAGAATGCAACCCCCTTTTGATTGCTGCAGCATTCGATGAGTATACTTCCGTCTTTACTGGTCTTATTAACACTGAGACAGACAAATGCGTGGTGCCTGGGACACGGCTGGAGGATCAGGCCATCCGCCTCTCCACGGGTTTGAGGGACGCCACGAGGAGACGAGCGCGGAGAAAAGCTGGGCACGACCTAGAGCTGCTGCAGCCATCACGTGCACGGGCTACGGGTTGGCTCTATCAGGGCAACCCGAGGACCTTCCTGGTCAAGAAACCCGTTGGACAAAGCTCCTTATGACGTATGTCTGGACGATCCGGAGTACCTGCTCCATGTGTCTTTTGACGTCTCGCTGTGCTCTCTCCCCCATGTTGAAGCCTTTTCCTTTCATTCGTGCTACGTTTCTGTTGATTTTACTTCTGTGATTCGAAGAAGCTGCCGTGCTTCACCCGGACCCCGGGTAGATCTCCAGGGGTGGCTTCGTGGTGACGTCCGCCAGTGCTATTATCCGCGGAGCAGGGTGGTCCGGAGCCAAAGCATGGCCCCCTCGAGCTCCTCCATCGAGACCTGCTATCCTGCATCCAGCCCACCGCTGAGAGCCTGAGAGGCAGACAGAAAGGGACGCTAGAGCCTTAGTCAGGCCCCGGGACAGCACTCCTGGACGATTATATGAGTGTAGCATAACCAGTTTTGTCAGTTTGCAGTGTTGTGCTTATACTATGCTTATGCTAGCTATGTACCGCACCGAGTTTGTACGAGTACATCTCATGCTCAGGATGTACTTACCGTTCCTATTCGTGGAGAAGCAGAGAGAAACAGGGAGGACGTAGGACGCTCTTCCTAAAGTATTCGGAGGGGCAGATTTCAGATGCATATGTCGGAGCTGTGGAGAGGGGCATCCAGCGACTTACGCAAAGCGATGGAGCTGCGAGCTCTCTCATGGGCGCATCCAGGGAAAGCATGTCGGGAGACGATGTATCAGGACCGTCGCAGCCAAGCCCCTCATTCCGAGGGCAGGATGGAGAAAGGCGACGAGGGGCCCATCCCCATGCAGCGTGCGGTGAAGCAGAGAATCAACCTCGTAGCTGCTGCCGACATCATCACTGCCCGCCTTCCGGCGCTGCCCCACCAGGCCCGTCATCCCGCCACGAAACCCCTCGTCCCTCCCCCGACCCCGTGAAAAAAGAACTTCTCCTCTCCTCCCCCTCTTTTCCTCTCCTGCTTATTCGTTCTCAGAGCCAAAGAAGAACAGAGAGAGACAATTTCTCTTCTCTTCCTCTTGGATCTTGAACAATCCCTAGATACTGCTTCTTTCGATCAGAAAGTAAAAAAGCTTCCCCTCCCTCTGCCCCTCCCTAGCTTTTCTTCGTGCAATTTTCCTAACGGCATCGACGTCAGAAGCTGCAATCATGGGTTACACCGAACTTGATCAATTGGCCATCAACACGATCCGTGTCCTCGCGGTAAGTTCCCTCTGCCTCCCAAGAATTCATCGGATACGAGGAATACGTTGAGCTTCGAAGCTAGGAAGCTCTTCTTCCTCCAACTTGACTACGGTGGGGCCGCTGCAGCATAGCTGTCGACCGACAGTCGCGTCGTTCTTGCACGCTGCTTCACCGTATTCACAAATTGAAGAAGATTCCCCATCGAGACGGACCTGAATGCTAATTGAGGTCTCATTCTTCAGGTCGATGCCACCTCCAAGGCCAACTCCGGTCACCCCGGTGCCCCTATGGGCCTGGCGCCGGTTGCCCACGTTCTCTTCAACAAGTTCATGATCTTCAACCCCCAGAACCCTGACTGGGTGAACCGTGACCGATTCGTTCTCTCGTAAGTCTTTTTTCCCTTTTTCTTCTCATCACGGTTTGTAAGTCACTTGCCCATACGCGAAATGTCTGGCGTATGTTGCGGAGTTTTACGGGACATTCGACCGGGAACATCCATGGTGCACCTTATAATGGGTTGCATTTGAACCAATTAGCAATATAAAAAGCTATATCTTCCAGTGTCATCATAATACCTTGGGCTCGGTGCTGATTCTCATTCTTCCACAGTAACGGCCATGGCTGCATGCTTCAGTATGCTCTTCTTCACCTGTTCGGCTACAACATTACCATGGACGACCTTAAGAACTTCCGAGTATGTTCATATCCCCCTGAAGAACCACGTCCAAAATTCTGACCGTCCTGCCCTTTGCAGCAAATCGGATCCATCACTCCCGGACACCCTGAGGCTCACGACACTCCCGGTGTCGAGGTCACCACCGGTCCCCTGGGTCAGGGTTTCTCCAATGCTGTTGGTCTCGCCATGGCGCAGGCTCACACTGCTGCCGTGTTCAACAAGCCCGGGTATGACCTGATCAACAACTACACCTACTGTATCTTCGGTGATGGATGCGCTATGGAGGGTATTGCTTCCGAGGCTGCCAGTACCGCTGGTCACCTGAAGCTGGGCAACCTTATCTGCATCTACGATGACAACCACATCTCCATCGGTAAGATGCCTCCGTAATCGCTGTTCCCAAGAAGTGGCATGACTGACGTCATAATCTAGACGGTGACACCAAGTGCGCTTTCACCGAGGATGTCTTGAAGCGTTTTGAGGCCTACGGCTGGCACACCGAGTGGGTCAAGGACGGTGACCACGACCTTGAGGGTATCGAGGCCGCCATCCGCAAGTGCCAGGCTGTCAAGGACAAGCCTTCTGTCATCAAGCTGACCACCACCATTGGTTTCGGTTCCAAGCTGCAGGGTACCGGTGGCGTGCACGGTAACCCCCTGAAGGCCGATGACGCCCAGAGCGTCAAGAAGCTCTTCGGTTTCGACCCTGAGCAGAGCTTCGTCGTTCCCCAGGAGGTCTACGACCTCTACCGCAAGCACTCCGCTGAGGGTGCTGCCAAGGAGCAGGAGTGGAACAACCTCTTCCAGAAGTACGCTTCTGAGTACCCTGTCGAGCACGCTGACCTCGTCCGCCGTCTGTCTGGCAAGCTGCCCGAGGGCTGGGAGAAGAACCTGCCAACCTACAAACCCACCGATGCTGCCGTTGCCTCCCGCAAGCTGTCCGAGACTGTCCTCGAGAAGATCCACAATGTTATTCCCGAGCTGCTTTCCGGCTCTGCTGACCTGACTGGCTCCAACAACACCCGCTGGAAGAACGCCGTCGACTTCCAGCCGCCAGAGTACGGCATTGGTGACTGGTCTGGTCGCTACATCCGCTATGGTGTGCGTGAGCATGCCATGGCCGCTATCATGAACGGTCTCGCTGCATACGGTACCATCATCCCTGCTGGTGGTACTTTCCTCAACTTCGTCTCGTACGCCGCGGGTGCCGTCCGTCTGTCCGCTCTCTCCCACCACCGCGTCCTCTACATCTCTACTCACGACTCCATCGGTCTGGGAGAGGACGGTCCTACCCACCAGCCGATTGAGACCCTGGCGCACTTCCGTGCCCTGCCCAACTGCATGGTCTGGCGTCCAGCTGACGGCAACGAGACTAGCGCTGCCTACTACTCCGCCCTGACTGCCAAGGGCACTCCTAGCATTCTCGCCCTGACCCGCCAGAACCTGCCCCAGCTCGAGAACTCCAGCATTGAGGCTGCCCTGAAGGGTGGCTATGTCGTCCTGGACGCTCCTAACGCTGCGATCACCATCGTCTCTTCTGGCTCTGAGGTGAGCATCGCTATCGACGCTGCCGCCTACTTGAAGGAGAAGCACGGCATCGCGGCCCGTGTTGTCTCCATCCCCTGCTTCGAGGTCTTCGATGCGCAGGACAAGTCGTACAGACTTCAGGTCATCCCCGACGGTATCCCAGTGCTGTCCTTCGAGGCGGCCTCCACCATGGGTTGGGAGCGCTACTCGCACGAGCAGTTCGGTCTGAACCGCTTCGGTGCTTCTGGCCCTTACAAGGAGGTCTACAAGGTGAGCTGCATATAACTTCGCGTTCTGCTATCTTCCAGTTGCTGACCATGTGTAGAAATTCGAGTTCACTCCTGAAGGTGTCGCCAAGCGTGCCATCGCCACCATCGACTTCTACAAGGGCCAGACCCCTCGCTCCCCCATCAACCGTGCCTTCCAGCAGATCCTGTAAATGTCTGCTTTTCCCGTCCTCCTATTCACTGACGAATAGAATTACGATGCTTTCTTCGACATGTCTCGCATGAGGGCGTGTTCTATGAACGTAACGTTTGATTTGACAGATTATTATTGACTTCGATGCCCACCTTGTTCTCTTTGATCCCCCATCCTCAATATTACCACTCGAGATGTCTTAGAGCATTAGAATGAGGATAAGAAAATGAAAGAATACCATGTTACGCTTATCATGCGATCATATCATTCGCGTAGAGTAGAACCTAAGTCTAGTTCACAAAAGAAAAGGGGGGCCCATATGCACCTGACCAATCCATGATAATATCCGTTCATTTTATCCCGGAAGTTTCCGAGAGCAGATGGCATGTCGCTTGGATTTGCTTTGGAAACCCCTTTTTTCGGGGTAGTTGTACCTGACATTCATTTGGCATTGATTTTGTGATTAAACTTCATCAATCATTGTCACTGTCATCATCAAATCCCAAGCGTCCGCCCTGGCCCGTGTAGCTCGCTCGCTCATTTAGCTGACTTCAGGAGCAGGCATCACGTTTCAGTTCAGATTCAATTCGATTTACAGAGTCAGAGCCTTGCGCGCAAAGTTGGGCAGGACGAAGCTGGCGCGGTGGATGTCCTGGTTGTAGTAGCGGCACAGGCGCTCCTCTTCCTCGCGGGACCAGGTGCGCAGGGGCTCCTTGACGTTGCGGTTGGGGTCCTTGCAGCAGACCATGAAGCCGATCTGGCCCGAGGGGTAGGTCGGGATGGTGGTGTAGGCGTACTCGACGACGGGGAAGACCGACTTGCAGGCCTTCTTGAGCTCGGTGATCAGGGAGATGTGGAGCCACTGGTTCTCGGCTGTTCGACCCAAGGAAAAACGATGCCCAAAACCACCGACCATGTTAGGGGGTGGTTGGGAGGGTGGGTTAGTTAAGTCTTTTGACAATTCACAACATTGTCTTCGGCGTAGGGTTTACACGGGTGTATAAGGGAGGGGGGAATGGGGGATGGACGAGTTAGGGCAGATCAGTCAGAGGAAAGGCGACGAACAACCTTGGGTGGTGATGACACCTCCTTCACGCAGAGCGCCGTTCAGCAGCTCAAAGTACGGCTTCTGGAACAGGGATTCGGCGGGGCCCTCAGGGTCCGAGGAGTCGGTGATGATAACGTCGAACTCGTTCTTCTTGTCCTCGAGGAACTTGAAGCCGTCGCCGACGTGGACCTTGACGGCGGGGTGCTGGAAGCCGATGCTCATGCCAGGGAGGTACTTCTTGGAGACGCGGATGACGGCCTTTTTTGTTCTTAACTTCTTTTCTCTTGGCTGGTAGAGACGTAAAAGTGGTAGTATGTACATACCTCGTCAATGTCGCAGAGGACGGCCTCCTCGACGGTCTCGTGCTTGACGACCTCACGCAGGACACCACCGTCACCTCCGCCAATGACGAGCACCTTCTTGGGGTTGGGGTGGGAGTTCATGGCCAGGTGGGTGATCATCTCCTGGTAGCTATAGGTGTAGCCGAGTTAGCCATGACGGTTCCGTCGACTTGAGTTTCATTTATCTAGGAGACGAGAGGCCAATCCGATTCCATCGGATCCCACCGTGGAGGGATAGTATCCAATTGAAACGAGACTCTCGATATAGAAGAAAAAAAGCAAAGCAAACAGAAATGAACGTGGGGGTTGGTTACATACGAGAACTCATCGCGCTCGGTGCACTGGATGACGTTGTCCAGGACGAGCACGGTGCCGTGGTCGCTGCTCTCGAAGACCAGAACATCCTGGTACTTGGACTTCTCGTGGTGCAGGATCTGGTTGACCTTCAGGGTCATGGCCTGACCGGGCCACATGTCCGACTTCTCGGAGAACCATCCATCTGTACGCCGGGAGGGTGAAATATTGTCAGCATTTTGATCTCCGGAACAGATAGATGATGCATTGTATCAATTGAGTTGAAAGGCCGAGTGTTCAGACGGCCAGAGATGGCGGGGTGAGGAGGAGGGGAGGAGGGGTTTGGTGCTGAGGCTTCAAGCTAACCTTTGATGGTGGGGTGGGTGAGCTCGCTCATTGTGGGGGGAATTGATCGAAGAGGGCGGATCTGAGTGAATGAACGGAAGGGTTGACGGGAGTGGAGGATGGAACGGAGAGGATATGGAGCAGAAAGAAATCTAGAAGTAGAGGAAGAAGGGGAAGAAAGAGGAGAGGAAAGACAGGTCTGGAGACGGAGGCGACGCATCTGACGGAGACGAGGTTTTTTTCCAACCAGCCCGGACCCCTGCGCTACCCCTCCAAACGAGCGTGAAAAAAAAGCGGGTAGCGGTGGTGGGGGGTATCCGGCCAGGCCAGGCACTGCAGCCGAAAGTCAAGCGGGCTGGGCTTCCCTGGCTAAAATGCCCATCATATATTCCATCGCGGATGGTACATCCATTGCCACTGGACTTGCTCTTTTCTGCCTCTGCACCAGGAACGGTAGTCGGACGCATCCTTGCTGCTGAACGATGTATTTCCTTTGCTGTTTTTCTGAATGGGCTGCTCCAAATTTGGGCATATAACACTACGCAGCAGGGTTATACAGGAAGATCAGAGACCGCCATATTCTTCAGCTAGAAATGATCGGAGAAAAAGAGATTCGATGAAAACATTGCGGTAATTCGTATCTGCAAGTCACTTTTTTTAATTTAATTCAACAACTGGTTTTCTTCAAGATCAGTGTATTCAAAATGAAGAAATAGATGATCATGCTCGTCGTCGAAATGTCATATCCGCAGCGAGTCATGATTGCTACCGAGTTGCCAAAGACAGACCCGTGGGTGGCTTCCATGACCACTACGGAGTACTCTAAGAGCCCGAGTCGCATGTCCAATGGCTTTTGCCAAGACCATATCTGGTTGGGCCAATCAAAGCAGTGGTTATTGCTATTATCAGTGCACAGCCAAGTTTGATGGATTCGCAAGAATCTACTATCAATTACATCTGGTTCGTTTGCGACTAGTTCGCTACAAAATACGGCATAAATGGTCGTATATTGCTACTATTCGCATATTCAGATGCTGCTACAATTTAGACAAATGTAGAACACGGACAAAAGAAACTGTCTAGATTTTTTGATTGCTTTCTACTACTGTACAGCGCAATCATGGACCGCTCCAAAAAGCGAACGAAATACGATTCATTCCTCCGCATCAACCAAGACTAACCGAGAAAAAGGAATTTACTCCTCAGTTCCCTCAGCCAGACGGCCGGGCTTGGAGTTCAGGTACTCGTTCCTAGAAAGACACCAGCAGTTAGCATTGTTCACTCGTTTAATCCACCCAGTTCCCAATGTCCGTTGTTCCAAATGGAAATTAGGTGTCTTCGATTGCGGAATACATACCTCTCGACGGCCCAGTTCATGGCGGCGTAAGCGGCCACGAAGGGAGGAACAACGTAGAGCACCTGGTGTCTGAATCTTCTCCAGGTGTTGAAGATAGCGGCGTGAGCGGCACCGGCCAGGGGGCGCTGGCGGTTAGCGGAGAGGGAGTAGGTGACGATGCCCTTCTGAGGGGTGGTGCAGCCTGTATCAAGCAGCGTATGCGGTCAGCCCCAAAGTCCCCATTGTCCCCTTGAATTGGAAAATAGCACAAGCAGCTCCACAGATTTTAACCGGCAGAGTCCATTGTCTGGTGTCCACATTCTGGCAGTTGATCGTCCGTGGTATGCCGTTGGTATTTCATTTTGCGATCGGGTTGCACCTACCGAGGTTACCCCAGCCACCCAGGTAACTGTAGAAACAGACCGTTAGCAAGCAATTCAACGATGTAAAATAATTCGTCAAAGCCAATGGTGCTGCTCTACCCGGGGTATCCAGACGCAATCGCATCATGGAGCGGCCCGGACGAGAGGAGGAAAGGTGAAAGCACGTAGCCCGGTGGAAAAGAAGCGAGGCAGAAACTCACATTCCGTGCTTTGGGTCAGGACCGTGACCACCCATTGTGACTGATTGGAGGGATGTGAAAGGGAGAAACTGGACGAGAGGAGAGAGAGAGCGGTGCCGACAGGTGAGACGCAGAAGCGACAAGGTGGAAGAGCAAGACTCGACGTCGACGAAAGGATCCCGGGCGAAGTTGGAACGTTTGGCGCGGCATCCGGCGCTAGGCCCGATCGGGACGGCAGCAGGAAAAGAGTCCCCGTGACGCAGCTGCGGAACATCGAGAGACGAGACGCATCCAGCACCCCACCGACGTCGACGTCTCGACCAGCTTTCAGGATGGCGGCGAACGCTCTCTTCAACGTCTACAAGTGGGCCATCCCCGTAGGGGGTGGTGCCTTCCTCCTCAGCCAGTCCATGTACGACGTGAAGGGCGGCTCCCGGGCTGTCATCTTCGACCGATTGACCGGTGTGCAGGAAAAGGTCGTCAATGAAGGCACGCATTTCCTGATCCCTTGGCTGCAGAAGAGCATCATATACGACGTGCGGACGAAGCCGCGCAACATCTCGACGACGACGGGGTCCAAGGACCTGCAGATGGTCAGCCTGACCCTGCGAGTCCTTCATCGCCCGGAGGTGCCGAAGCTGCCGCAGATCTACCAGGTACGTATATATCGGGATATGTAAAACAGAAAATCTATTTCGATTCTGACAATTTCCTACCTCCAGTCCTACGGCACAGACTACGACGAGCGTGTCCTCCCCTCCATCGGAAATGAAGTCCTCAAGGCCATCGTCGCCCAGTTCGACGCCGCGGAGCTTATCACACAGCGAGAGGCCGTCTCGAACCGCATCCGCACTGACCTGATGCGCCGTGCGTCGCAGTTCAACATTGCCCTTGAGGACGTCTCCATCACACACATGACCTTCGGCCGCGAATTCACGCGCGCCGTCGAGCAGAAGCAGATCGCGCAACAGGACGCCGAGCGGGCCCGCTTCATTGTTGAGCGCGCTGAGCAGGAGCGCCAGGCTAACGTCATCCGCGCCGAGGGAGAGGCCGAGAGTGCGGACATCATCAGCAAGGCCGTCGCCAAGGCTGGAGATGGCCTCATCCAGATCCGTCGCATTGACGCCAGTAAGGAGATTGCGCAGACGCTGGCGACCAACCCCAATGTCACGTATCTGCCTGGTGGTGGCGAGGGCAAGGATGGCGGCAAGAGCACCAGCCTTTTGCTCGGTCTGAGGACCTAAGGAAGTTTTTTCCGTTTTCGAGGTGGGAATATGATACGATAGCCGTCTGTGGCTGGAAAAAATAACGAGCGAGCACATGTGCATTAGTGTCCGATGAGTCTTTGGGATGCATGGTTCTGGGGATTTTTACTGTTGTCCCGAATTATTTTACTTCCTGTGGCAATAAATTCGTCCTTACTCTTCAGTCTCTTCAGTTAGAAGCTGCCGGAAAAGGCTTTGCTGGAAGTGGATTTCAGTCTAGTCGTTGAAGACGCTCTCCCATCTATGACATGACGGTCATAATGCCGTCTCAATTTTCCTGCTTCTTCGGTTTGAAATTGGTCTGAGAAGACCTTCGGCCAACTGTACGTGATGGGGATAGCCCAGATAATGAAAACACCATCCAAAAAGCAGCAAACGCCAATTCTATAAGTGCCATGGCTTTCCGAGTATCCAGCTTGTTTCTCTATAACACTAGAATAATCAATCGTCACGGTATCATAAAGATGACAAAAAAAATCTTCAGATACTGTTTTGGGATCAGCTGCCAATATCCAATTAGGTCATATATCCTAAAAGATCCAAGAGAAAACCAGAAAAGATCACACAAAAGGAATTCACCGAGATATATAGCATATGTATATCGATATATAGCTCCTCAATCATCGTGATCATCATTCACCCGACGATATATATGAATCTGAAACCTCATATCCTCCAACCCAGCCCCCTCACCAACATCATACCGTAGCTTCGTCGCATCTCTGCGGAACCACCGCGAGTCCTGGGAAAAGATACGATCCCATTTCCCACTGGCGACAGAGAGCAAGGTATGATCGAGGAGGAACTTCATGGGGTAGGTTCTTTGTTGTTGCTGCTCTGCTTTCGCTTCTGCTTCAGTGGCGGTGGCAGATTTCGCTGTCGATTTCTTCCCCAAGGACACGGTGGAGTAGCTCCCGGGGCTGTCGACGACGAGAAGGGTCGTCCCTGGTTCCAGGAGATCGGTCATTCTGAGTAAGAATGCTGTTGTTTTTGCCATGGAGGTCGAGAAGAGTTCGTTCAGGGTGAACATCAGTGTCACAAGGGCTGTTTTCCCGGAAGTATCACCGTCTCTGGGAAGGAGTAGCCGTCTCAGCTCCTCATCCGTAAGCCCAAGAACATCGGACCATTGGAAGTGGACATCGAAATTACCCCTCGATACTCCCTTTTCAGGGTCTAGAGGAAGTAAAGGAGCGGAATGTCCCTTCGTACCCGGTACGGCGGGGGATGTGATTGTCCTCGAGAGCCTTTCAACGACGGCAGACCAGTCTGCGATATCGACTGCCGTCACGGAGAGATTTGGAAGTCTCACTGGTGATACCACGACCTTTCCGTCTTCTTTTACTTCTTCCAGATTTTCACCACTCTTCTGGGCGGTGACCGGATGATCGTCTGGGCTCGAAGACGTCCCATTATCATTCACAGGAGGGTCAGTACCAACTTGTCCTTCATCCAGAGAAACACCTTCAACAGCAGCGGCGAGTGACTCTTCCTGCGATCTTGAAGCGCTTGCGCTCACTTCATCCCTCATATCCCTCCAGACACCAGCGAGAGCCACAATCTCCGCCCCCGCCCCGCCTCCAATACAAACAACATGTTTCGTCGTCTTATCATCAATATCATCAAATCCTTCGTGATGAACGTCATTCGTGCCTTGCTTCTTAAACAGAAGAAGGTCCCTCAGAACACCCTTCAAAACACCCGCATACCCCAACGCCCTCGTGGCGCTCCACCTCAGGGCATAAGCACGCAGATGCTCCTCCCCGGCGTCTGCAAAAGCGGAGGCAAAGTCACGATTGTAGAGGTGAGATTTGATCGTTTGGATGAGGGTTTTGATATCTAGCTCTTCTTCTTGTTCTTCCTGGGTTTCCGCGGATGCGGATGCATCTGGATCTTCAACTCCGCGGGAGACATCACGACGACCACCACCACCACCATGGCGGGACGGAAGCAGCGCGGTCTTGAAGACGTTCAGAAGCAGCTGCTGGAGCGTCAGGGGTATCGTCGTTGATAGATCTACGAGTTGATCCTGGTCTTGATGTTCGCCTTGCTGCCCGGCCCTGGCGCGTGCGGCGGTCCCGCCACGGGCGTCGCGGGGCCGGGGATCGAGTTTTCTCTTGCTGTCTGCTGCACCCTTCTTCTTGCTGGTGCCGCCCGATGCT
Organism: Thermoascus crustaceus; assembly: GCF_041956765.1. Lineage (NCBI taxonomy): Eukaryota > Fungi > Ascomycota > Eurotiomycetes > Eurotiales > Thermoascaceae > Thermoascus > Thermoascus crustaceus. The sequence continues at coordinate 889,153 of NW_027192533.1, read as the reverse complement.
GCTGCTTTCTTCGGGGCAGGGGCGCCCCGTCGTGGTGGTCCCATTTCTTTCGGTTGTTTCCCTGGAGGCCGGGAATGATACGCTGGTCTTAGTTTTCCGTGATCCAAGCGATCTCTTGGAACTCATCGTGGCCCGCAATGGATCCATAGAATGGGTGCATCTCCGAAACTCGGGGCAGTTTCGTGAAATTTGACAAAGCACTAAAGACATCTCTACATAAGTCAACTCCGGTTGAGTCGTCTACGTCTTTCTAAGATTTTGGTCTGAGATTTCGGTCAAAGGAGTGTTGGCAAGCTTTATTCTAATAACTAGACAACTGAACGGTCCGAGAACGAATCTGCTGAATAGGAAGCACGCTCCTGCAAGCAGAAAGACTCTGACAGTAAAAACACGAACTGACAAGCTCCGCCGTCTGCTCCAGCAAATTGGAAATTATGACCGGAAAGCCAAAATAGAAAAAAATAAAGCTAAAAAAAAATGGCTTCCCGCAAAAAAAAACCCCGCCCGCAAAGCGCGCCTTGGATAACAACAGGCAGAAAGAAAAGGCTTGAAAATGGATCTTGACCGAAACACCGCAAAGATTTCATAAAGTGTGGAGAGCTTTCGGCAGGACAAACGAGCGTGATGAAAGGATACGTCAGACAGTTCGGGAATGGACGAGCATGGTAACATCATGATTGGAAACTGGACATGAACGAGTGACAAGAATGCGAGAATGTGAGCGCAGATAGTCTTTGAGAAATTGCAAATAAACATGCTGAAAAATGATGTTCGTAAGTTATCTTCAGAAGAACGAGGGTTTGAAAGCATATGTCCATCCTGCAAAGCTGATCTCAAGTCGAAAAAATGAGCTTGAGACAACATGATTATCTACAGTCAGGACAAATAGCTAAGAAGTATAAAACAGCCGATGCAAAAAGATGTTGGGAGTCACAAGGTCGAGATAAGCTCAAGAAATACGCCTCCATAACTCACTACCCCATCTGCCCATGGTATCGTACCGTAAATTTGCGCCTAGGATTTGAAACCGAACAAAGGAAAGAATCTGGAGAAGTGGAGAACCGATCAAGGTGACTACCTTGACTGCTCCGCATTCTCCTTGTGCTTTTCTTTCTCCTTCGTCTTCCAGAAGTGCATAAGACGACTGATCCTGTGGCCCTTTTTCTTGGTCTTCTCGACCTCGTCTCCTGGAGCCTTCTCCTCGTAACTTAGTTTGCTCTTTTCCCCGTGCGAGCCACCAACAACCAATCTCGACAGACTAGCGAGACTGGATCGCTTTGCTGCGTTGGAGGCGCTGGTACGACGAGGAACAGGGGCGGAGTAGGATGCCGCACGCTCACCATTAGGACGAAGATAAAAGCTGGCCGAAAACCGAGGCATATTATTCGTCATCGTGGAAGCACTGCTGGTTAAGGATGGCACATCCTCAACGGAGCCATGAGGGAATTCAACGGTGGAATCACGGTACGAGGGGTGAAACAGGTTACGATCCGTTGTCGTGGTCGAAGCCGTTCCGGAGCGCGGAACCTCGAAGGAGACGCCAGACGGATCTGGAGAAGAGAAGTTCGAGTTAGGAAGTGAAGGAGCAGGAGGCAACGAAAGGTGAGGAATATTGCCCGCAACGTCATCGGCGCCCTTGTCAACCGGCAAGCAACGAGGCGAGATGTCTGGGCTAGAAGCACCGTGCGACCGGGACTGCCAATCATCTGGTTGAACAATCTCGACCGAACCCTTAGGTTGAAAAGGTTGCTCAGCCAGATTGTCCTGCGATTTGGCAGCCTGCTGCTGCGATGCGACATCGCTCTCAAAGTCGGCTGGACAAGCAGCCTTTGACGTGTTCATCTGGATGCCTAGTCCCTCGTCCTGCGACGACGGATGGCCTTCCGTCGGTTTTGGAGTTGCGGCCCTCGCGGTATCACTACTAGAGAACTCATCTCCTGCGTTATCTCCAGACTTTGAACTGAGACCGGCATTCTCCCCAGCCTCGTCACCAGGTTTCGGAGATTGATTGCCAGCCAAGAAAGCATCCTCTTCCTCCTCGTAGAAGACATCAGGGTTTGCCATTACAGAACTGCCATTAAGGAAACTTCGATCGAATGGAGGCATTTCCGGGGCGCTTTCGGCCCGTCGATGATAACGCATCTCGGGACCAATGAATTCGCCCCGTCGTCCGCCACTGTACATCCGCTTGGTAGCGATAGAGAAACCGCTGCCAGCAATGCGGCTAGAGCTCATTTCCGGGGTATTAAACGGCCCTAAAGCAGCATCAAGGTCGATCACAGGGCTAAACAAGTCGTTGTCTGTATTCTGTTCGTAGAAACTCTTTGGCTTCCAGGAGTTCTCAAAAGTCGAAGGAAGATTTGTTTGTAGGCTAGGCAAAGACGGTTTTGGTGCATTAGGATTAGTGGGAGTGCGAATAATGACTATGTTATCGTCATCGAAATTGACTTCCGACAATGATCCAACATCTGAATCTGTCCTGGTAAGTATAGGTGGGGGAGTTGGAGTCTTCTGAGCCACAGGCTTCTTTGAGTGCTTCTTGCCCTTGCCCCGAGTCAAAATAGCACCCGCCCAAGAGCGCATTTTCTTTTGCTTCTTGGATTTGCCTTTTTTACCCGACTTCGAGGTCGACGACCCTGAAGCTTCGCCGGACATGTGATTGGATGATCCATCATCCGAAGACTCGTATGAAGAGGATGCACGTCTGGAAGCATCACTGCTCCAAGAATGCTTCGTTTTCAACGAGAAGGATGCACTGCGGGAAGAAGGCGAAGGGCCCGACGCAGAGAGCGGCCGTTTCGTCTGCGAGCCATCTGCAGGACCGTTGCCTCCACTCTGCAAGATCAGAGAGGCGTCAGCGGTCTTTGGTCTGGGTTTTCGCCCGGTGCTGTCAGTGACGGAGTGGTCTGGCCGAACCGTAGACAAGCTACTCGAAGTCTCTGAGGATATAGTTGACAGAGGACGTGGGGTCACTGTCAGAGAATCGCCAAACCTACTGGCATGAGGGACGGGTTCTTCATCCGTCAACCTGCCAGGAGAAGCAGGGGGCGTCGGCCGATTCAGACTCGTGGCGGAGCGTGACATGGGTTTAGCTATTTCATCGTAGACGGTATGCTGCTGCCTCATGGCTGCTGGAGTCGTCGGGGCGCTTCCAGCAGCTGGGTTTGCAGCAAGGGCTTTAGAAATAGCAGTTATATCCATGCTAGAGACGGCTGCCGAGCGGCGATGAGCATGACCACGTCTGCTAGGACCGCCGGCGCTGAGTCCAAGACCGGGCGGGGGAAGTGACGCTGGAGCTGGGAGAGGATTCTCTCCTCCACTTTGACTGCTGCTCATCGGGGCCGGAATGCCATGTCCATCTCCTCCAATAAGCTCGCTACATCGACGGCGATGGCCAACGTTTCGAGTGTGTGTTGGGATGGCCGAGGTTGATGTGGTCGATGCATGGCCTAACCCCGGGTTGAACGAGAATGGAGGAAGGGGAGGAGGAGACCTGGATTCTGGTTCCAGCACCGCAGTCGGTTTCGAATCGGGCTCTCGAGCTGGGAAGACAAACGGCGGGTTTGGCGGAGGCGCAGGCATGGAAACATCGAAATGTTTCCGCCTGTAAACGGAGGAGCCGCTCGAAGTGAATTGCTGCGAAATTACTGATGGTTGGGGCTGCAGGGGCAGAAAAATCGAAGCCATGGTTGATGACTGGCTGTTTTAGAAGAATGACAGAACGCGCGAAGAATAAAGACCCAAGAGGTGGTTGTTCCAAATCAACTCAACGACAAAGATTCACGATCCGCGTGGTCCAGATGCACCAGGCCTCCAGACCACCTGAGACTTTCCAATGACGTAGGGAAAATCTGACTTTGGCTGGAGGCCTTTCAACCTAACAATCCCAGCATTGAAATTGGCCTCGATACCAGCGCTTCGAAATCGGTCTTCAAGACACACTCAAAGCGCAAGACTGTCGAACGGTATACTGTTCTGTTCGTGGTGGATGAGGCGGAATTGAGAGAACGTGTGCGGACGGCTCTTTTTTCCAGACGGCGGCGAAGGGAGACTGTAAGGAGCGGACGGCCACGAGGACGGGCCAAGGAGGGAGAAAGAGGGGAGAAGTTAGAAAGAAGCTGGGGCAGAGAGGAAGAACGGCGATGTAGAGGGACGAGGGGACGGTAGAGAGAAAGAAGCAAAAGAGAACGGACGACGTTGTTTTGAGGCGAACGCAGCGACGACGGGGAAGGCCCGTCGCAACAGGGACAGCCAGGGGCTGATTGGCCGAGAGCGGGTGGAGCGGCCGGGCGTACCGTACGGCGTATCGAACGCCTCGGCGCCGTGCCACTCCTGCGGAGGCTTCCCGTTATGCTGCCGTGACCTGCAGAGGTGCACGGCTAGTGTCCTGCAAGATATAGAGTCTGCATTCGATCAATGTGGCGCGCCCAGAGGTCCGACGACGTTGCGAAGGAACGGATGATGGACGTCATGACTTGCCGTTCCCTTCAATCTTTGACGACGTCTTTGCTCTGACAGGCGAGGATGACCATGGGCCAAGGTCAGACGGGTCCGGGGGGCCAACCCCAAGCTGACTGTACCACGTAACTTTGCTGAGAGGCCCCTAGCTCTCGCCCAGCCAATCAGCACCCCCATCTGGACGCTCGAAATCTCGCTTGTCTCAGTGGACCCGGAGCGCGCGGCAGGCCACTGCGGGCGGATCCAAGATACTAGCCCGAAATACCTGTACAGGTACGATATTCCTGCGCAGGTCCTCCTTATGAGCCCGCACGTTGCGTCTTCTGGAGAAAGGTACAGGTACAGCTCACCAAGCATAGCAGCAGTCTCAAGCAAGAGAGTACATACATCGCGTACCCATATGCTTCTGATCACAGACCACAACTGGCGCATGTGATACACAGTTGTCATTCTCTCGTCCTATTCCAAATGGACGCTCAAACGGGCTAGCAAACTAAGAGGCCACAGATCCCGTGAGCTCCCGTTCCATCCCTCTGTTCCTATTATTGGCTTTGGCCAAGGGTTGACCACTCTCTGGCGTTTATAGTTACTGCTTACTCCGTATATATTTCTTCGTATGATACGCAGGATGGAGAAGAGAAAGCGCCGATAATGATGACAAGCTCTGTTTCCTCTCGATCCCCCCATGCAAGCCAATCTGTCCTGCTTCAGCGGAGCCTGCATCTGGACGACGGGACGTGGCTGCTTCAAGTCTCTCACGCCCCAAGCTTGACAGTGCGCCCCGGCCCCCGATCAGCATCGGGTGGTCCAGGCTGCTGGCCCCGGCGGTTGCCAACTTGAGACGTGCCGCGATCCTGCCGGCGTACCCTTTTCAACCATTAAATGTACGGGAATCCTTGCAAGTACTTTATCCAAAAGTGCTATTACTCTACAGAATACTCCGGACAGAGATCTGATTCTGCCTGGTAAATCAAATCATTGCTGACATATCTAGGAAGCATCGGTACAATGCTCCGTACTCTATACAAACCAAACCCAAGACATCAAAACAGGGCCGTCTCCACAGCGGTCGCCTGCCCAGATGGGGCATGATCCATTTCTGTCAGTTCGCACGGAGGGAGAATTAGCTCAGGCCCATTGCGCGTTGGTCTTCCAGAAACCCAACTCTGATTGGCCCAACTTTTCGATGTTGCCTGCCACCGTAATAAATAATACGTCAGGTCCCCAGTTAGCCGCTGTTTTAGCTAACCCGCACCTTGTCGCTGATCAGGTACTGCACGTCGTTGCTCGAGCCTCGCGGGATGATCATTGAGGACCAGCGGGCCAATGAGGGCGCCTTGCTCTATTTACGGAGTATTTTTTTCAAACGAACAGGGGACAGTGCATGCACAAGCGGCACAGCCACGTTCAATATGCGGCGTGCACACTGCACGGAGGCCACTTAGCCACAAGCTTTTTTTCAATAGGGCGATCAGTTTAAAGACATGCTCCATTCCCCCTACTACTACTATTAATATATCGAAAGGATTCATATTAAACTATTGAACAAAGTTTCTTCCCTGGATCACCTAATGGCGATACTCAAATGTTTCGATTTTTCAGCTAGGGATAAAAGATAATATCCACGCCCTTGAAAAGACCACGAAAGCCATTCCTACCTACTTCCTGCAAACGCAGGGTCCTTAGGACTAGTTGTCGCAGACGCATAAAGCGGCGCTCTCAGCCATAAAGACTTTTTTTTCTCCAAATCTAAAACCCAATCAATATCCTATTATAGAAAAAAGAGCAAGGGGTTCGATAAAATGATTGCTGCATTGCAACCTAGCAGCGCAGCATCAAGACGCGCATACAATCAATGTTGCGCTGGTACCATGGTCCAGTGCGTCCTTGAATCCGGAATCAGACAAATGCTCCGATCCAATCGACAAGGACGTCTATCAAGACAGATCTTTAACGACAATGAAAACAACATACAGCTGAAGCTGATAATCAAATTAATTCAACTGACGTCAGAAAATAATTTAAAAAATTTTTTTCCCACCAAAAATTAAAATTAAACCATACATCATGGCGAGAACGAAAAAGTTTAAAGTCTAACAGACAATTCACAGAACCATGGGTCCATCCATAAGCTTTCCCGAACCGAAAGCGTAAACCATGGTTCATACAAACTTTCCAACCACGGACCCCAACACTCCTAGAACCATGGAACATCTTCAACGAAGCCTTATGGGCCTCGCTGCCGTGTCGGAGACGGGGACGGAAACGGAGACACCCCGGCCCCGACAGTACATGCACGGTGGATGACGGCATTCTGGAATGAATCATGGAAATCTCTTCGGCTACTCCGGTTCCAGATCTTCCCCTTGTGGAAACCGCCGCGAGGTACTGTACAGGTCACAGGTGAGGTCACGGTTCAGCTGCGGGCCACCACCCGGCCAATGGTTCACACCCCTTTTTTTTCTTTTTTTTTCACTCCGTGCATGTTACGATTCCATCGATCGGATCCTCGATCGGGTCCTTGCCTTGCGTCTTCGGGGCCGGGGCGGACAGCTCTGTCTGTCGGTTCCAGTTACTGGCCACAGGTTATGTACATACATGTACCTATGGATACTCCGTACTCAACTCAACATTTTCGGGTCCGGTGATGAAGAAAGACATTTCGTTCGCCGCGTGCGCGGGTTCCGATTGCGCGGTTTTGCCACACGCGGGAGCTCGGAAGCCCCATCGACGCGATGATTAAATAATAAAACGGTATAGGGCTGTTAGTCAAACTCCCCCTCTCCGTTTTGGGAAAACTATGGGCTCCCGCAACAAACAACTCAACCCTTCTGGATATGGTTATTGTGCTGCCTGGTTAATGACCAAGCCGTTACCTGTTGCCACCTACAGTACACAGTACGGAGTGACCACGTATGTAGGCGGACTACCCCATACCTATGGATAAATAAAAAAAAGTTTTATTCCGACAACTCAGTCAGCTCGGTCATCGATCGGCAAGCCGCATTAGATTCAATTTTTTTTCCTTTCCAGACTAAGGCAACTAATTCGCTTAAGTCTTTGCAATGCTATATTTACATTATATAGTATTAGACCAGTCTGACAGAATCTCTTATATATAGTAGATAATTTAAAGATCTTTTAGCAGAAAGATTTAAGATAATACAGAAATTTAGATTTAGAGAATTCTGTACAGTCTATATAAATAGTGTCACGGCGTGGTTCCTAGGGAGCATTCTAGGAGCCAAACCGCTGCGCTACCGGCAAGAGACTAGGATACGAAGCCAACGGCTTCGTACTGCTCTCGCTTATATAGCTTCTTGCCACGCCGTCACACTTATAGACTAATTTATTATTTAAATAGTTTAATTTAGAGACTCTTATTAAGTAGTTATCTTACAGTTTCTTATACTATAATTTAATATGCTTTCTAGAGTCTAGATGCCGGTCCATAAAGTGACAGGGATATACTCGGTACATTTGGATATGGAGTACAGCAGGTCGCGTAAGTTTTAACACACCCATGATCCTGGTGGCCTTTTTTTCTCACTACAATACGTAGTTCTTAGTATTGTTGCACGACATGGGGAGATTTCAGAACCGTTAACTTGCATCTCTCAAAGGTATTTTTGCTTTTGTCAAGCTCCGATGCCAACTTGGGAATACAGATTACATAGACACTTTCTCCTACATAGAAATTATCCAAGTGGCTGGTGCCCTGGACTCCTGGAGGCTTGATCAAGGCTGGAGGACTTGTCCCACAGTAACTAAATAGTCTCAGTGGGGTATACTATTTTGGAAACGCCTTACTAACTGGAGCAATTCTCAAAAGATATGAATACTCCTGCTTATCATTACCAGAGTACCACAACCTACGCTCTAACTTATCTATCACAAAGAGCATGAACCAGTCATACTCCGATGTATGTACATGTACTTCCAAGTAACACAAGTACAGCAGATACATACGGAGTAAAAAGCACCGGCCAGATCAAGAAAAGAAAAAAAAGAGCCAAGCTCTCTCTGCAGAGAAGCAAGGGAGTTCGTTGCTAACATGTAGTATCCATTATTCCCCACCCCTGACCTCGATCGACTTCCCAGTGCAACACAACAGCAAAAACCATCGTACCACATCCCGGTAGATGCACGCTCCCGCTTCCTAACATTATTCCGAATCCCGAGCACGAACGCAATAGCCTGAGATCTGATCTTCCACAGATGGATGGGAGGTGATGTTCATGCATGCATGCAAGGGGCCGGGCTCAGTAGCTACCTATCCTCAATGGCACGTATCCGATTAGTTCTGATTAAGACTGAGCCGCCTCTTGGGAAACAAACCTTGCGCTCCTCCCTCCATAAACGAAAATCTACAGCACATGTGGGCGTGACTCTGGCCATAGATTGATTATTCGCTCGAATACTCGACACGAGCGGTTGACCTGGTGATGTGACCACTAACTAGCTGTCACATAGGATGATCAGAAGGATATTTCCCGCTAAGAAAAGAGCGGTCAATGAAGACAATTCCTTTAATAGATGTAGGGGGTGATCATCGACGAAACTAACAGTCGCGAGGGATTCTTCCCTTGCCATTCTGGTTTGAATGAGAGGCATAGATCCGTACATTGCAGAAAGGCAGATTTATAACATTATGAAGCTACACAAAGATTGGCTGTCTCTAACTGATATGTATTTTGTAAGATAAAGGTATCATTAGATTATCTACATGATCATCTCAGGACCCTTGACCTAGATGTCTTTGATATTCGTTCTCCCTCGCGTCTGCAGATCCGTAGTGGTCCCCTGGCTCATCATCCCCCTTTTCACTCTTCCTGACAGGGTGATGAGAAGGACTGGACCGCGAGGTGATAAAGGACAGAATGCTGTCTAGCACCCTGGGCGCACGTAGCAGGGTCAGGACTGGTCACGATTGAAATGAAACACAGATCAAATAGTACAGTATTCCACAACGGCCGCCTGATCCTGTATCTTATCTAGGTATCACAGCAGCCGTAGCACGACCGATTTCCTCCCAATATAGACAGAGTGTGAAAGACGTGTCAGAGTAGGGTGAGACAAAAGAAGGGGAGGCAGGAGAGAGCTTTAACCCCTTGCGCATTGCCCTTCTTCTCTTGCTTTCCTTTGATGGAATCAATCTGGATCCTAGCCCTCCAGTTACGGAGTTCCTGATTTCTTTGTTTCAACCCTTTCCTCTTCTTCAGAGATCCTAGCGGCTTTCGTTTTGCTAAGCGTAACACTAAAGTATCGCCCGCCGTTATTTTCTCTCCAATGATACAATAAGCAAGGCACAGAGACGCCAAGGAAAGTAGAAGATCTCTAGAACAGCCCACACTGGTGACAGAAAGATGACATGACCTAGGAGTACTTCGGCTGATGCTGAAAGATGACGGAGCATCGACTGCTGCCATTCTTAGATTCTGCCTCTATTTCTCGGTCACACCCGGGGAAATCGCAATGATGACAACCAAACTGGTCACGATTAGAGAGGCCGCCACGAATGCAACTAATGCCACGCTGCCTCTGCTTGCCGGAAACTTCCCCCGTACGATCCAGTATTGACTCTCGAAGTAGCGATGGAATCCAATAAGAAGGATCATGATCGCAACTCCAATGAACGTCGCACCTAGAGGCTTGCCAACGTTCCGGAGACGAGTGCTTTGGGCCAAGGTGGTTATGGCTGTGGTATTGTAGAAAGGGGGAGGCAGCAAAGGAGGAAGGGCTTCTGAGAAATCATCGGAGAAAGTGTTGGAAACTTCCCTAGATGATATAGAGCTGTTAAGGCGGAAGAGTTGGGTCACAGCTATCCCGATCGAGGCGAAGGCGAGCGAGGTTCGCAGCCACGCAAGAAACGTTCGCTCTACAAACGCCAATCCCGTCAGTATGGACGATACCATTGATACAAATCACAGTCGCATGACAGAAGAGTTGTTTCAGGCCAAACGAACGCACCTAGAGCGAGATGGTCCCTAGCAACGCTCCCCTTGTTGTCCAATTCCAGGCTTCCATACTTATCTGCTAAACGTTTGTACCACGAAGGTCCAGAGTTCGCAGTCGTTCCACGATCACTGTTGGCCCGGGATAGGTCTGGATTTGTAGAATCCTTGGCCCCTTGTTGTGCATTCTGGTCAGAGTTCCCCCGCTCGGTCTGGCCATCCCTCGAACTGCTCGTGGATTGATAGTTTCGTTGGTCTCTCGAACCGTTGCCGATTATCGGTGTGATCTCATTGTTGGATGGCTGTTGTGCCTCGTTCGACGCTGGCATCCGCTGCGAGGTGGACTGTGACTGAGGAGCGGTCGACGAGGACGAAGTGCGGCTCGATCTCTTTCTGTTAGAGGATCTATTCGAGCCAGCAGTACCTGAGGAGCCCGTGGACCCCGGTCTGGCATGGTTGTTATCCGCGCGGGATGAGAAGGCCGTATCAAAAGCGTTCATGATGGCGTGCTCACGCGTGGCTTGCACCGCCCCTGTTTCTTGCTCCACAGGTTAAATCAGCCGCAGTCTGAACGGTGTCGAGTACAAGCTTCCAAGAAACGATGCATAAGCGAGCAGATATGATATTCTATGTCTTCCCTGCTGTCTCCTTCAGCTGTGCAGCTGAAATGGGATCCGTAAGGCCCTCCGCAGTATAGAGATCATGTGGCCCAGAGAGGTATTGTCCCGAGGTTTGACACCGCCCATCGTTGGAAAGCCGGGGTTGGCGAGTGAGATACCGCGGAGAGCTCCGTAGCCTGTAGGCCGTCAGTCGTTTGGCTCTTACGAGGGCTCGTGAGCTCAGCCCTGTCGGGTGGGCGGTGAGCCCTAGCCGCTTGGTTCTGCCGCCACCATATGTCATCTCTCGGCGATCAACCAAACCCACTTCATCCTCTTGCATCAACTCCAACTATATGAGCCGTGCCTCGACAAAACAGCCCTTCCACAGATGCGTTATTCCTTTGTAGGAAAGTGACATTCCTCGAATTGCGGAGCACAATGACCTCCGTTAACTCCCCGCTAGCAACTCCAAAACCAACAGACGGCATAGACCTCTCGAAGAAGCTCTCGAGTCTTCGGGCGGGGAACCGCAAAGGTCGCACCGTTGGCAGTCAGGAGCCCCCTCCAGCAACTCCTCCTCTCCCCGATACTCCTGATCTATCACAACACCAATACACCCGTCCCGTCCGTCGAATTCTCTCTCCGAAAGACCATGATGTCTTCCTCTCGTCTCCAACCTACAATCTGGTCCTGGCCTTCATTTTCGGACTCTCCGATGCGGTTCGCGGGCGTGCCGTGACAGACCTCAAAGATGTCCCTCCTTCCTCCAACATTTCGAGAATACTGTCTATTGTGGATCTTATGAAGTCACTTGTGGACAAACACCCGTCAATCGACCAGGGTGGATCGAGGTTCGGAAACCCAGCCTTCCGTGACCTTTTTGATGACGTTGCAGCACAAAGTGTAGCATGGCATCGCGAAATCCTCGAGATCGAAGATGATAGTGCAATAGAGGAGGTTTCTACATATCTGATCCACTCTCTTGGGTCGCGAATTCGGCTTGACTACGGCTCAGGTCACGAATTGAACTTTATGATGTGGCTGCTATGTCTCTACCAACTAAAGATCCTCTCACAACAAGACTTGCAGGCCCTCGTCTTCCGTGTCTACGTCAGCTACATAAATCTCATGCGTCAGATCCAGACAACTTATTACCTCGAGCCGGCCGGTTCGCATGGAGTGTGGGGTCTGGATGACTACCACTTCCTTCCATTCCTCTTTGGGGCTTCTCAGCTTGTCGACCATCCCTATATAACCCCGCTGGCAATTCACAATAGTGCTGTATTGGATGAAGAAGGAGACAAGTACATCTACCTGGATCAGGTGCGATGGGTGGACAGTGTCAAGACTGTCAAGGGTTTAAGGTGGCACAGCCCAATGCTCGACGACATTTCGGGAGCGAAAAACTGGTACAAGATTGAAAGTGGAATGAAGAAGATGTTTGTCAAGGAGGTCCTTGGCAAGCTTCCTATCATGCAGCACTTTTTGTTTGGCAGCCTTATCCCGGCTGCACCTGGGATGGGAGAGCTCAAAGAAGATGGAACGGATGCCGCAGATTCAGCGACTGATGGCCACGGACATCCTCATCATCACCATACTGACCATTGGGGAGATTGCTGTGGTATTAAGGTCCCGAGTACGGTAGCAGCAGGAGCGGAGATGCGCAAGCGGATGGGAGGGTCCGGTCTGAGGCCGATTCCATTTGATTAGATTGTGGTGGATCTCTCTGCTCCAACTTTTTCCCTGTATTGAAAGCTGCTTGTCCGGGAGGTTGGGTGGCGTTCGGTCTTAGGATCTTCTGAGCATCAAGATATAAAGCTGTAGATAATGCGAATGTACTGTATATACTTGCCTAATTAGCAGATACATGTACCTCATGTCTTCCCATAGTGCTGGAGTGCGCGCATCCTTGACTGGGACACAATACCAGGTGGTGACGATTGGCTTCCCTAGAAGCTCACAGCAGCTACAATTGATTCGTGGATCTCGTCAGCTAGTTCATGTCGAAGGCACACCGCCAGCTAGTTGAGCTAATTGATTATCAAACATCTTGCCTAATTTTCACTAACCAACTTCTGACCTAACGCAAAGACACGAAGTACACAGTAGAGCCAGCGGATTAGAACACTGCTGCCCAATGTGGACCTTTTTTTTCACCGCCTCTATTATCCTTTCAAAGTTCAAAGGGATCCAACAGCTAAGCGGCCTGCCAGGCCCAGAGAACTACCAACAATCGATCCACCAAGCGGACAGTCCGATCGTACTTTTGGCAAAAGGTTGGTTTTTTTTCTAATGGCTCTTTGTCCCACAAGCTACACCGCCGCCTTCTTTCTCTGTTATAGGTAGTAAATGCCCCACATCCAGACATCGCATGAAATGGGACTGGGTACAATAAGGTATTCATTCAAAAAGGACTACTGCTACTGTACTGCGTCCCTAAGTACCTAATTGCCCCGCAAGGCATGTCTTGTCTATAATATAATGGAGTTACGAATACACTGATTAGTAGTACTGGAGGCAGACTCCCGGAAGTAAAATTGGCAAGAATGGATGGGGGGGGGGGGGGGGGGAAGGAAATAAATAAATTCGTCCACTTGATTCTTTTTGATTCCTAGAGGGTTAAGAAATATAGCTGCCTAGGTTAAGAAATAGCCAGTGTATATATAGCACCAGAAAATAGGATATGGACGTAAGCTTGTCCATCCTGACTTACGTCTCCTCGTACCTCGCCCGTGGATAGCAAGCAGCCTTTAAATTAGGTACGCGTGGACTATATGTACTACCGATTACGTCAATCCAGACCAGCTTTCCTTGGGCGACAACGGTAGAATGTATATACTACTTTAATGAAACAGCCACAATATGGTAAGCAATAACAAAATTAACTCCTAAATATTTACCACTAAGACGTAGAACGTCCATGTAAGCTTAAGCTATTACATGAGGTACAGTTTTGAAGTAGTAGAAGCTAGGTAGGGGTTCCTGTCGCGCGCTTGCCACCCCTTCTCCCCCGCTCTGATTGGCCAGCATGCCGCCGGCATGCAATCCAGCGCTTTCTCCAGCGGCAAACGTTGAAGCTCTCGCGATGGTCCGAGTCCTAGCCTAACTTCAAACCTCACCTCACCACCAACCACCTACTAAGACAGGGGGCTAAGTACTTGAATTTCTCAAGGCCTGCTGCCCGTGCTGGAAAAATAATCGCAACCAACATGTCTCCGTGAAAATAAGTACAGATCGACCGCCAAAATCATCTTCCATACTTGGGAAGTTGAAAGTACATACTTTTTCTATTTATTTTTACATATTCAAACACCCCTACACGTCTAAGAAAAACAGCCTAGCCTGTCAGGCTAGGATTTGTCCCATGGCCCCCGGCGACGAATACTCCGCTGTAGGCGGGGGCGGGAAGCTCAAGCTGAAGGGGGTCAAGGACGGGCGTGTGGAGAAGAAGAAAAAGAAGAAGGAGAAGAAGGGAGGCGAAGCTGCCGCGCAGGCAGAGCGGGAAGCGTCCGCCGGAGCTGCCGCTCATGACGATGAGCTGCGGGAGGAAGAAGAAGATGAGGCGGGATATCGGCCAGTGGGCAAGACGGAGGCAGAGAGGAGGTACGAGGAGGCGAGAAGGAAGAGGGTATGTACTAGTCTTTTCTTTTTTCTTCCCACCCCCCCTTTTTTTTGTTGTTTGTTGGTGTTTTTTTCTTCCTCCTTCCGGAGATTCCTTTCATTGGTTTTACTCTACGTATTATATGTCTTTGTTGTCCTCCCTTTCAAGCCCTCTCGGGGTCCTTTTCTGATTTCAATACCGCCTGCATAATCCAACACATTATAGCACACATAAAACATTCACATATGCGTGCATGCATAACAAAGAGAAGTCTACAGAAAGGAGGAAGAAGAAAGGACCAAAGCTAACCGTCTTTATCACCTCCAGCTCGACGAGCGCCTCAAGCGTGAAGGCGTCAAGACGCACAAAGAGCGCGTCGAGGAGCTGAACAAGTACCTCAGCAAGCTCAGCGAGCACCACGACATGTACGTTACCCTGTTTCCTTTTTTCCCTTCTACTTTACATTTCCCTTTCTATTTATGTGTTGTGTTATATCCTGTCCCATGTACTATACAGTTCAAGTGGACGCATACTATATCCTCCTTTTCTCTTATCTTCAAAGAGAAAAGAAAAAGAGAGAGGAGAGGAACCAATCGATTGATACCTGCAACTTTCGGGAAGAAGAAGATCTAGTAGGATTATGCGATCCTGAACATCCATTGCTAACAAATGACTCTTATCCATCCAGGCCGAGAATCGGACCGGGCTAAGACCGACTATTGCGCGTCTGCACTTCTACCTGTATAGTTTCTACGTGGATGAGTGCAGTGAGGCGTCATGTTGTGGTCCACGTGTGACGTCTGCCGCGCTCGTCAGAGTTAAAGTTTTTCTTCCGTTCCGAGTATCTCCTTTTGCGTCGTCATGCCTGTTGAGGGCCTTGGGGCGTTGGATTTGTCATTGGTTTTCCTTTTTGCTACGTTCCAAGGGCATAGAGAACTCTACCAGAACGGAATTACCGAAGTGGCGCAATCGTGCCTTGTCCCTGTTCCAAGTGTCTAAACGTCTAACTTCCATTGGGTCATGTGATTACTACGACCTTACGAGCTTTGTAGAACAGAAGCACATAGATATGCGGCAATAAAGCTGATGATCTATTTGGTATGGTGAGGTAAATCCCCGCCACTATCTATAATCTCCAGATAGCAAGCTGGTAGGGTACATCTGACTGCTTCTTGGTATATCCATGATACCTGGTAAGGTCATGCGCCAAGATTGCAGCAGCAGATATCACAAGTCCAAAACGGTCTATGTCTATCGAAGAACGCCGCCGGAATGTAGAATACCCCCCATGATCCAAGTAGACAACAAGCCAGCCCTCAAGCCAAATATCGTCTGTAGACCGATCCAAACATGCAACGTAAAAAGACCCTCTCGTTCTAACGCCTTGCATGATAAACAGGGATTACCCGTGTATAGAACCCAAGACCCAAGATAGTGTAGTAATTCATGAAACAAGACCCCGATAAAAGGTACGAACGAACACCCCGCTAACCAGACTTCCCGCCCACAACCCGAAGGACGGAATGGAAAGGAAACAAGCCGGTGGACGATGACTCAGGATGGCGTTACTATACGCCCTTGATGACCGTTGTGCGCTCGCTGTTCAGCTTATCTGCGTTCCGAGCATGCGATTCCCTCTTGCAGTCTTCGAGACCGCTGCAGGCGTGAGACTCGAGCATACGGTGCTTTTGGCAGAAGTGGCCGTTGCAGAAGCCACAGTCGCCGATGATGCGTTGAGCGGGCTCCTTGCAGTCCTTGAAGTTGCAGCGAGGCTTGCGTGGAGGCATCTTGGAAGGTTCGTTCGAGAGGTGTCGGGTGGCGATAGGTAGAGGGAGGTCCTCGAGGTTCGTGCAGCAGATAAGGTAGCTTCAGATGCTAGATGTTGTAGCTGCGATAGGACGGATAGGTTTGGATTCTTGATCGAGCTTTAGAGCGAGGCGGATGACTGCGAGATTGTCAGCTATGGCGTGCTTGAGGGACCTCTGGCAGCTTATCTGCTGCTGAGGCAATCGACTCACCCTATCAGCTGGTGGATCAAGAGGGCACGAGGTGTCGGTTGGTGAAAAGGTGAGGTGTCCGTATGAGGTCGAGGATGAGGAACAAGACGGTTCTTAAATAGGGTGAGTCACAGAGTGAAGAGGAGGAAGAGGTGGGACAAGTGGCAGTGGAGGATGGTGCAATTTAAGGGACAACGAGGTCGAAGCTGAGTCGAGCCGACTCGACGAGGCGACGATCCGATTCAAGTTGGGGTAGGCGGGAGCAGAGGGCAGCAGGAGCCAGCGATCGTGACGGAAGGGGACTGGCCCGCGCGACCGCCGGTGGAGGCAAGCGAGTGGACCCGGTCCCAGAAGCTTCGAGAGATGGCGATCCTTCTCGTGAAGCTACCACGACGAGCACGCCGGATGCAGCTGGTGAGACAGCAGCCGGAGCAGACGGATGATCTCGACACGGCGAACAGATGTCTGGGGGAGATGGTCTCACGGAGATGGGCGGCTATTTCTAGGAGCGCTTCTCCAGTCCTACTAAGCTGTAGCAGTCCAAGGGCCGGACCAGGAAAGTCGCCCAACGGCGCTGGGACGGGCGCACCGCCCTGCCGAGCACCGAAACATGGCAGGCGGGAGTCCGGAGACGCTGGAGCCGCTGGCCGGATACAGCAACTGGCTTGCCGCTGCGCTTTCCATCCCGGCGTTCCAGACACCGGCGAAGCGTCGGTTCCTGCTGCCGTGACCATGTGGCTCACGCTCATGCCTCGCCCGGCATCAGATGATCCATTAATCTTCCGCCAGCTCACAAGAAATACTGATGGCCCTATGACCCTGTTTTTTCATACTCTCCTAGGTGCCCTACTACTACTATCAGTTATCGTCCGTGTCGCAGGCTCACACGTGACCAGACACTGCAACAGCCACATCGCTTTCCCAGGCCGACTGTGATAGCTGCTGGCGATACCACCGATCGATGCTGCTGTCAGAAGCTACGGCGGCTTTAGTGCCAGCGCTGGCCGTCCGTATTCTTGTCCGGCGACGGATTTCTGTCTTGCACATCCTGCGAAATCCCCGCAGTTCAAGGTTCGCAACGTTGGGATTTGTCCCAGTTGCGCATCTGCTTTCCTCACCTCACCCCTACAATCGTACCTAGGCCAACGTGAGGGCGCGAACTAAGCTGCACTATTAACACGTAACTGAAAGGCACTGGGATCTCTCCATCCAGGATCATCAGACACCTGGCCGCAGATCGATCCAACAATGGGTTTCGCTTGTTGCGCATTGCCACCCGGGATTCTTTCTTGAGACTGTGCAGCGGTGTAGGGGAACAATGAACCCTGACTTCTCCTTACGCTCCGTAGAGATCCAATCGCAAAGCGGAAAATACCGGAATCGAAAGGCCTCTTTTTTGAACTCTGAAACTGGCATTTGCCAAAGAATGCCAGGTACGTCTCAAGGAGATGAAAGCTACCTGCCGTACTTGTACTGCGCAGTGGTACCTATGACGGAGTACACCTAACGGCTGTACTCCAGCCTCCTACGGATAGAAATTACCCAGGCGCATTGACCCCTCCCGCAGCGGTGACTTGGCACTTCGTCAGGCCTCTACCAAAGTCCCAGAGCAACCTTAAGGGCGACTGAGCTGTCGCGCATCCCGCCATTTGCAAATCGACGAGTCGATAGCTTGACTGATACTACCTATCCTTGAAGGATATCACTCAACCTTTGTAACTTTCAACGGAAAACCTCAAATGGCCAAGATAAGAGGGGGTCAACCCTTTTGCAGATTTTGCAGATCGGTCGCACCCCTCGGTTGTCGATTTTCAGTAAAGGTCCGGTTAAAAAGACCACCCCTTGGGCCCTGAGCTCTTCTTAACCAAGGGATCACCGACTCACCTAGGTATAGTTAAAGACTATCCCTAAAGGCTCTAAACCTAGGGAGCGGCCTATAGCCTATAGGGTAGAGGTTGCGGGGAACAATCACGCTAAAACCCCATGAAGTGAGCTATTATTGATTTTTGCTGCCTGGATACCTAAAATATGAGCCTGATGAGGCGTCCATTTTTGCTTACGCAGAACCTAGGTGGGGGTTCTTCAGGATGATGCCGTACATAGGTCAGGTACGCCGTACTACTCTTACGGTAGGTTCTACATACGACTACGAAGCAGTAGGAGATTTGCCTTTAGGTCATCTGGATTGCACCATTGCTATTGATGCATCAATTCAGCCGGTGCTTTTCAGGGTTCGACTTTCGGCCTTCCTAGGTGACGAAAACTGCAGGCTCCGCAGGCTCTACAGTGGTTACAAAGTATAGTTATCTACCTACCTAATGCACGTATGAACTTCGTGCATGATGTTAGGTACCTATGCACGGCGTGTTATGATAATCGCTGCGCCGCCAACGGTCGTTATACAGTACATGTATATGTCCAGAGTACGTTGGCGATTCCTCTCTAGCCCCCTGGTTCACTGTACTACTATGTAGCTCCGATTTACGGAGAGTAGTGTATGTCGCAGGCCACAGAGAGAAAGGGAGGGAGGGGGTTGGAAGGGGAGATCACTATCGGTGATGAGTTAGGTACCCAGTTAGCCACCCCCACCGCCCCTTCGCTGCTTATCATCCTGCAGGACCAGCCGCCCTAAGATATCCACCTTAAACCGTACGGAGTACAGTACACTGTCTATCAATACCTATGTGGGTAGCTAGCCCTGCATTTGCGTGCCCTGTAGTAGTATCTAGTAGGTAAGTCACCTGCAAGGCGGGTAGACGATGAGTCTGAGACGTCCAACCCGCATCGGTCGGTCGACCCGCAGAAGATTAACAAGCCGTTGAGATTGTTCTTCCGATAGGACGGGGTTGTCTTTTCCTGCTCTGCTCTGCTCGGCTCGGAATCGAAGACAGGTCTACAGTATGTTGGACCACGAACCACGAGAGTGAAATGAAATGAAAGGATACTTCTATCCATTATTATTGAACAGCCCACCTAGCTACCTACCTACCTAATCTACGTGTCATGTCATGAACTCCTTCTTGTCTGTCCACAGAAGCAGGCTTCTCGAGTCAATAGTACAAGAAGAAAGAAAAGAACGAAGCAGAGTTCCAAGAATGAAATAGGACGCCATTGAGTTGATAACACGCACACACAGGGTACCGACCATACGAGGGGAAAAGAAACCAGCGACGAGAAGGGGGAATCTGCAATACGGGAGAAGACGAATGTAACAGGAATCTCTCGGGTCCACCATCAGACACCAACGTCCCCCTTTTCCTTCCCCGCGTCAGGATCCAGATAGTTCTCCTTCTCCGCGGCTTCATACTCCCCGACGAGATCCATCACCACCGCCTTTGCCTCGTCGAACTCTCCCAGGCCGTCCGCAAAGGGTGCCTCCTTCTTGTACTGCTCCAAGAATGCGTTTCGCTTCCGCAGCCGGTCGTATTGCTGTACGATCCGCTTGAATAAGGTCGCCACGGAGGTGTGGTTCGCTAGCATCAGCCCGCTGACACGGTGTGTGTTCTGTAAGTATGGCGATTTCTTGGTAAGGGCGACTTGGATACTCGCCGGGCCCCATGGGATGAAGGACGCAAGACGACGCTCGCGGATACGCAGCAGGGACTTGTGCACGTCCGTCGGGTCGGCTTCACCTTGGATGATGTTGAGGATACTGATGTAGCAGCTGGACTTGCTGGGGGTGATAGAGACCATCCTGTTCTTGGGCTGCAGCAGCCGGCGCATGACATCCAGAACGGTCGTCTTTCGGACTGTCTTGGCCTGCTCGATGTTGTCGCCCGTGAACGGTGTGTAGGATGTTATTAGGAAGTGGCACCGCGGTGTAGGGATGAGAGAGGCGATGATTCCGACAAGGTCGTTGTGCATGTATCCGGGGTAGCGAAGGGTCGTTGTCGATGCTGACATGACAGTCGACACCTAGTGATGATTAGGCCCAAATATGCTCCCCCAAGGGCACAACGTCAGTGGACTTACCAGTTGATTAGTCTGTTGGAACGAAGGCTCCTGCACGTGGAGTCTGTCCGCAACAATTCTCGAAAGGGCGCCGTTATCCAGAACGACCTAGCAAGTCGTGAGTTGATGCCAAACAGATCTCTAGCCCATCGACGGAAAAACTTACCACAGAATCCGCGTTTTGCGTCAGCCTCCTCATGGCAAGTAAACTGTTATAGGGATTGACTACGACGTCCGCAGCCTGGGTGTCTGGAAATACAGAATACGTTTGGATCAGCTTCTTCGGGAACCGGTCATTCATCCGCTCCAATATGTAGCTTCCTAGACCGGAACCAGTGCCTCCGGCAATCGAATGCAGTAACATGAAGCCCTATTATCAAAGAGAAGTCAGATACCGAAGGAAACTACCAACCACTCTCGGAAGGTTGCGAATGTTACCTCCAAAGAATCGCTTCCATCTGCTTCTCGATCGATCATATCAAATATCTCCTCCTGCACAATCTCACCGGCGGCATACCCTGCAGCCCAGTTGTTTCCAGCGCCGATACCCTGTTGTCCGATGAAGAAGTTCTCGGGATTGTAGATGTTTCGGTACGGACCGGTTTGAATGCCATTGATAACCTGATTTCGGACAGAAGTCAGCGGAAGGTCACCGACTCTAGAATATAGTCGACGAGGCAGAACGAGGAGGTGTGATTCGTACTCTGGGCTCCAAGTCGAGTAATATTGCTCGGGGAATGTATCTGGTATCGTCACTCTGACATTATGCGCATCAGCAAGGGCACCTTCGCAAAGCCAGCTAAATAATAACAAGGGGGATGTAGACGAAGAGACCGTACCTGATAGAAGAACACATCTTTGCGATCACCACCTTCCGTAGCGAATTCTTCTAGGTTTCCATCCTGGCTGATTCCGTGCTCCAGACAGAGCTGCTGCCAGAACTGGCTGCCAACTGCAAGTACATCCCAATGTCAGTCCTATCCACAACCGGTCGCAGTATCATACTGTCGTCGCTTGTCTAAAGCCAGCGGAGTCTCGACAGTCGAGCTGGTCCGGATCGCACGTACCGTTGTTGCCGCATTGACCGGCCTGGATTGTTATTATTTCCCTAGGCTCGCCCTAGCATCAGCGATAATGTTTCCGAAATCGAAATCCCAAATTAGCGAATGGTCAAGTCGTGCGTACCTGGGCATCTTATCTTCATCTAAAGTGGTAGAGGTTGGATACGCGTAGCGCGTTGTCGCGTGGAGACTCTTTTTGACTGGTCTGTGGGGGTGCCGACGGATATTAGCACTTCTGGACAACTGTGACGGCTCAAGCGGCAGGAGACTGGACTATGCCGCCCGACGCAAGCAAGTGACATTAATGCTTGGTCGATCAATTCCTTTATACTCTATAACCCTGTTTATTTATCCTTAATTCCCTCGCAGCCTATTATTACGCCTATCTCATCAATAGGACCTTTCCCTAGACCGTAGAAGCACAGAATGTACTCGTATCTCATCGAATCAACATCTTTTAGACAATATTCCCTTCCGAAACTCAAGCACTCACTGCTCAGAAACCTGCTTTACAGGCATTGACAAGCATCCCCACACCGGCAACTACCCCATCGACTATCCGCACGTTTCTACCACCCTCCTCGCCGTAGGCATTTACACAGCCTTCCCGTACTGCCTCTTCCATGCCTGCCATACCTGCACATCCTAGGCAGATTGCGCTTACCGGGTGTGAGCCCCCTTTGAGAAGCCTCTCAGTTGCCTCACTGATCCTCTTCCGCACCTCGTCCGGAGGGGTATTGTGCAGCTCAACCGCCGTCAATCCGGTGGTTTCAACACCGGCAAATCGCGCAGTGTAGCACTCATTGCCAGTAGAACTGCCGAGCATGTCCACAACGGCTTTGCTGAGCTCCTGTTTCCAAATACTGCCAGTCGTGACAATACCGAATGAGTCCGTGCCCTGGGCTTTCGTGAGATCCAAGTCACTAAGGAGCTGAAAGGAGCTGATCAAGGACAGGGATGTTGCAACGCTCGCTTCAAAAATTCCCGTCACGTATTTGTTTCCTCTTCGCTTGTCTGGTGACGATGTATCTGACTGTTCTGCCCGCTCGAGCCTCTTTATCTCCTGCTTCAGCATCCCCACAAGCGGATGGGCCGAGTAGCAGGCCACGAGAAAAGCGTCGTATTTGCGTATAAGAGGTTCAATAAATGGCCAGCAATGCAGGGCAGAGATGGCAGAGTCCTCTCCAGAATTTATGCTCGATATGCCGTGGATAACACGTCCATCATGAAGGGTCACTGATTTGGACGACGGCGCCGTAAAATAGTCGAACTGTATATCTGTGTAGTTGAGATTCTGGACAATGGGTTTCAGCGCATCTGTCATATGCGTCGAGGTGTTTGGGTTTATTATCAGTATGGAACTGTTCGTCGGAGTCCGAGTCATGACGGCTGACTTTTCAAAACTCTCGAAAATGGAACGACCAGTCTATTCAGGAACCTTGTGATGGCAATTCCCACTTTTTTGTCGCGGAAATATGGATTATCAGACACTTTTTTCGTAGGTAGACAAAACAATCATATTCAGGTGAGTTTACCCCGCATAAAATCAACCACTGGCGTCGCTAATAACCTTCTTCCCGACTCCTAGCAAGTATTGGGGGGCACCTGAGCGGTCCGCTCCCCGAACGGCACTCTGTCGAGACGAAAAACAAGCATCTGCTGCAATAGGCAGGATACAGAATTTTTCTTCTCGTCCTGTTTCCTTTTTAATTACTTTGTTCACAATGCCGACTTCTTTTCCATTAGCCTTTGCTGTTGAACCATGGGTCAAATCGACTCAAAACGGCATTTTAGAATGCCCTAATGCTTAATTGTTCGACACATGTCATAGGTGCATCAGAGTCATGAGCCTCGAATGTGCTTGCAGGCGCATGCGTTCCACATCAACCGCGTACACTCAAAAGGGAAAGACGAAAGCACTATAGGACAGCCGGCACCGCCGAGGTGTTCGTAAATATCATAATGTTCAGGAGCGTCACCCGCATCTCTATTAAAAACGTTGCTGCGCATAGATATTACTTCGGAAATCATCGAAGCTTTTCACTCGTCTCCGTCCATTCCAGCTTCCCGGCGACGTTGTATCGTTTCCAACTCCGACCGGAATCGAAACTCTATGACAAGAATCTCCAACCGGAGAATAGCGTGTTCGAAGATGCTGTTGAAGTCTCAAGAGACGGCCTAGTTCGTCCCGGAGTTTCTGACACCGGTGCGCGAGTATTTACCTCTTACTCCATGCATCCATTGGATCATAACTTTTGCAGACATTTCAAACGGAGCAGTTTTCATGCCGAACACACGCTTCATGCAAGAACTGACACGCTTATCATACGACAATTACCTGGACTCCGTGCGGAATGGTCATCCCCCGGGAAACCCTCATTACTTATCTATACCAAAAGGCAGGGTTTCCTTCAGCCTCTGCCACCCAAGGAGGAGAAAATAGAAAGTGCCATGTGATGAATAAATAACCGTTTCATAGGGACTCCTATCCCCGGCGAACTAGTCCTCTTCCGCGAACGGAACGCTCAATTCTCGCTTCAACCGTCACATCCTATGCCCCTGAGCGGTATGGTTAGCCTGACATTGACCCTTCTTGAGTAACAAATTCATCACAACTGACTGGTAATTCCTATTGATGTACTAGACCTGAATAGGATGCTAACGGAGTTTTACACCAAACGTGGAACGGTGACTGCGGCGGCAGAGTGGCTTCAGAAGAACGCCTATCAGGAGGCGTTTGATGCGACTAGAGAGGATTGGATGCGTGAGTAAGCTAAGTAGACTTGTTTTTGTTGCCGTTACATGTTTGGAGTGACTGTTGGAAGGTATGTAATTGTATGGTGGATCTTATATATTAGTACTCTGTTTAAATTCTATCTTTTAAAATGACAGCAACCGCAGAAATACGAACAGTCAGTTGGCTGGAAGGGCTATCTGTGAAGATATTCGTCGAACCCCAAAAATCATTAACAACGTATAATACATATAGATATAAAAATCAAGTTAAATATCAGGCTGCTTTGGCAACGTCCTTCTGCTCCGCATGCCTATTCGAGAGATAAGCAAGACACGGCGCGTAGAAGAGCTTCCCGGAGATAGCGCCCTTCGCGGTTCCAATAGCGACGACGATCCATAGGATGACGACGGAAATGGAAAGGATCTAGGTAGGTATCGTAGTTTTAGTATCGGAGACTGGAGTTATACTTCTTTAGGTAGAAAAAGGTCAATGAGAAATCAAACATACCGTCCCCAGTACCGCAAAAAATCTCGAGGGCAACTGCCTCCCGAGCTGGCAAGTACTTGCAGCGAAAACGCCAGTGGGAAAGTGAACCCCCACCAACCAATGTTGAAAGGAAATTTCTTACATCGAATAATCGACGCGGAGGCAAAGAAGAGCCACGCGAGCTCAAAGGCCAGAGTATCAGCGCGGTTAGGAAGCCCATAATACAGAACGTCGAACCAGCGGACCTCTCGAGGGTATGTGTCTGCGGGAAGACAACCTGCGCTGCAGCACCGAGTTTCATGATTCTTGCAGAATAATATATGTTAAATAGGATGTCTCCAAGATGAGCCAGGCCTTGAGAGGAAGGAATGCTTACCCAAAACCGCCCTGACCCAGAGGACCCATGGGCAAGAAGACACTGACAATAACCTCCTTGGGCGGCAGCTTGTGTACCGTGAACGGGTGGAAGTATATGACCATGACCATCATTGCAAGAGGAATACCAATTCCCCATAGGACATAGCTCTAGAACTTACGAAGGCGTGAAGTTTCGAATAATCCATCTCCAACCCACATCATGCTTCGAGAGCTCCCTTCGTTCGCACGACGTTTCTGGCTGGCGGAGAATCCCTGTTTGAGCACCTTGATCTTCCATGGTAGGTGCAGGTGTTCGGTTGGTACCTCTTATACTGCTATTTCTTGTCATTCTGGGAAGGGAAACCTAGTCGTGTCTTGAAGTTGAGGCATTCGAAATGGACATTTATCCTCTATAGAAAATATTGAGTGCTAGCCACCACCACGTAAGACTATTTAGACAGTAAATAAAGATACAACAAGGTTTATTTAACAGGGGAGCCACATCTAATAGACATATCTGTCACGCCATCGCCACAAGTAGACTGATCCAAATGTAAATTTCATGGTTTTTCTGCCGCCGTCTGAGTCAGTCATCAAAAACGATTCCCGCCTTTAGCAAAGATTTCTTCGGTACCGACATTGCCGGCCGAAAAGCGGCACAGGCTTGCCGGAGATGCTGACAGTCCAGCCCTCACGGCGCCTCTCGCTAGAATATTAGAACTCATTCGCGCTTCGACGTTCGGATGGCTTTTCTTACTAAGCTAGGTAGTCAGCAGTGATAAATAACGTAATCTATAAGCGAGCTGGCCACATAAGTGAGCTGGCCACCTAGAATACCCCTACAAAATGCAATATTTTGAACTCTCATATCTCAACATTCTTTGTAGATATTGGATAGATAATTTATATTTTAGAGTTATAAAGTATTTATAGTGGATATTATCAATTTTAACTCATTCACTGGGCTAGTTACCATAATAACATATAATACAGTGTAATTTTGGCATAAAAATAAAAATATAGGTATTTAAAAAGCAAGATACTTATGATTTACTTCAAACTTGACCTATAGGCATTTATACTTGTATATAATCTACCTTCAGCATTAGAAGCCGGGATATTATATAGATGATGAGATATGAGGGTCCAAAATATTGCATTTTGTAGGGGTTCTAGGTGGCCAGCTCGCTTATAGATTACGTTAGAGATAGTGCACAGAGACGTGAGGACATGTTTTCGCCGCAGGAAGTGAAAAGCGTCGGGGAATGACATCATCCGAAACGACCGAAGCGGCGGAGTTTCACAATCTCCAGTACCTGCGGGATCTCGTAAGAACGCATAATGGAAACGCCTTTCGTGGAAGCCAAGTGATCTCTGGGTAACGAGGATGCAATTTTACCCATACTTCAAGCCAGCAGGTATCAACTGAATTGCCCAAGCCAGTACTATATTACTCCATGCTGCGGGGCTCATCCCGAGATCACAGGCAGCCTCAATGTCTGTGGTGGGATCATGGTCTATTGAAGATCTAAATCTAACTCTATGATTCTAGGCTTTCTGCTTTGGTTTGAACAGAGCCTCCTTGGTATCATACGTATACTTCAGATCCAAGTGCCAGTAGTTCGTGGTAGTTGGCTTTGTAATCAGCCAGGCCTGGTCCAGCGCCTCAACAACCTCATCGGGCAATGGTCCCTTCTCAATGTCCCGCAGGTTGCTCTCCAACTGTGCGAAGCTGCTCACACCGATAAGGACACCGTCGCGACCACCTTCTTTCATATTGAGGGCGGAATGGTGGTGAACCCAGCGCAGCGCGGTCTCGAGCAAGGTCAAGCCATGTTTCTCGACGACAGGCTCGATGACTCGGAGCGCATCGAAGGTCGCATCCTTGAAGTAACGGTTCCGATACATCTTCCCGGATTCCGCTTTGTCACTGTACCGGCCCTCTGCAGGGACGTCCTTGGACTTGTACTTGCCCGAAAAGATGCCACCAGCGAGCGGGTTGTAGACGACAATATCAAGGCCGTAGCGCCTGCAGGCAGGGATCAATTCGGTTTCGATTGACCGTGCTGATGGGATCGTTGCGTTAGTGACATACATGAGATATGCAGTGGAAGTGGTCAACTTACTGATCGCATTATACATGCCCTGGTAGATGGTCGGTCTCACCCAGCCTCTCTCGTTGCACATGGTGACGATCTCAGCCACTTCAAAGGCCGTAAAGTTACTTAATCCGAGATGCACGAATTTCCCCTCCTTGTGCAGCTGGTTAACGGCTTCCAGGGTCTCCTCGAAAGGAACAGAACGATCGGCAGCGTGGAGGTAGAAGATGTCGACCTGGCTGGTCTGAAGTTCCTTCAAAGACAGTTCCAGATTCTCACGCAGGACATCAGGCTTATGAGCACCGGGCTGTTTGGGATACCACTTGGTTGCAATGGTCAACCCACGCTCCTTCCACTTAGCCTGCGCTGTGAAGGCTTCTTGGGCTCCTCCTATGTAGATTCGGGCCGTATCGACCTCATTGTACCCCTGTTGCTGGAAGTAGTCCAGGCACTTGTTGAACTCGTCCAGAGAGGTGATTCGGGCGCCTTTGGTCTCGTCAGGACCAAAGGTCATCAGCCCGAGAATCACTCTGGGCTTCAGACTCTGTACAACGAGCGGCATGGAGGCTGAGATAGAACGGGATGCGGCGGAATTGTTGGTGTTGATGTGTGTTTAAGGTTGGGTGACTGCGGAGAATAGCGGGGTATATCGAACTTATCTGCCACTGTCCTGAATTAATAATAATGCGGGCCTTAGATAACGTTAGAGCCTGAAGCGGATTCCTCAGTCCTTCGGTTAAAATAATATACGGAGCAACTCTCCGCATCTTATACCGGCCAACACATCGCGTTGGCTAGGTACCAGCAGTCCTTAGTCGATGCCGCAAGTCAGCGTACAAATGGCGCATGACGAAGCTGGGATTACATGCAATAGCAGAAGTAGAAGTCGGACAGTACTGTGAAGTGGCCAGAGCCCCTCTGGGAGTCCACCGTCGGGTTCAAGGGAAAGACATCTTCGTAGACATCGACATCTGTGATTCTGACACACGGCGCCAAGATTAACGCATATAGACTGCTGGGAAACATTTTTCCTGTTTTTAAGTGTGCTTACGTACTCCCGTTAGTAAGTACCTAGGTATTTATCCTGCGGAAAATTTCAAATATATTATCCGTAGAATTCTTGAAACCCCTCTCTTCGAGATCTGGTCAGACTATGTGAAATAAATAGCCTGCAGAGAATGTGGGTGAGAAAATACGGACGGGTGATCGCGCAAGATCAGCGGAAGAACGGAATAAGTCTTTTTTGTGCGTCGTGTCGCTGATAGTGGACCCCATCCAGTCCTGTCATGGCAAAGGTTCAGTTCATGCGACACATGGTACTCACTGCATTACTTTCAGAAGTGATTTCGACAATATTACCAGCTCTGTGTCAGTGGTGAGTTGGGCAGATTGTTTCGAACAGGCGGTGGATCTAATCTTAACCCCGCAAAAGAGTATATGACGCCTCATCATGCTCATTGCTCAAATTGACATCTGCAATGCTCAGTGACTGTAGCGACTGTTCGAAAGTTTCAATGCGACGAATTAGGATGAAATCAAAAGTTCCAGTTCGGATGAGTCCAATAATTATCACAGGGATGAAGATCGCATGGCAAATAGCTTTCCCACCGGTTTGCCGCTAGAACTAGCTAATCCGTGGGGCCTTCCGCTGCTTCTTTCGCAACGTAGGAGGCTGCCCGGAGATTCCAACAATAAAACTGCTATTTTGACCTCTGTTCCGTCATCGTAAAATGATTTATTGTCAATCAATTCCAATTAAAGGCAAGTCACGGGTCATCACGTGCTCTTGTCCCCAAAACGGCATGGGCCAGGGACCCCTTTGCGCCTGGAACTTGATTATCGACGTCCTTTATCTTCAGCATCTACACATTAAATTTCAATTTTAATTCGAGAGGGGTTTGGTTCCTGTTAAACAGACCTTTTTGTCTGTCTGCAGGCTGCGTCTCTCGCTCTCCGGGTCCGATCCTAAGAACCAAGAGTGAGATTGTGCGCGTTGCAACCGTGGCCGCAGCATTATCACGGCCTCTAAGCCACGACGTCATGAGGGTTGAATGAACGGAGTCATCTGCTTTCCATCAACAGCTCCAACTTCGCCCATACTGCTTCATCGCATTCCTTTTGGATGATACTGTCAATTCCCAAACCCATTTCTTTTCCGACGTCGCCCAATACACGGAAAATCGAGATCCTTAGCGACGACGCCAACGGATCCTAGATATTCCCCGGCCGTTTCCTTCTCCCTGACAAAGCGATAGTACATTTGATTGGTCTCCATCCCCGGTTATTCGATCCCGGGGACGAACGACTCAAGGTGGCTGTAAACAACTGTGACGTACTCGATCCTAGAGAGATCGAGGATCTTGAGGCCGCTGCGGACGCTGACGGGTCGGATGACGAGATGCTGAATCGTCCTCCCACGACGCATCGACCAAATACGTCTGAGGGTCGATCCCAGCAGCCATTGCTGAAGGATGAGCGCCGGCGGCCAAGCACCTTTTCTGCTGCTGGGGATGAGGAAAGAGGACGATCGGCACTTATTGGTTCTAGAAGATTGAGAAGTAGAACCCCGGACTATGAAACTAAAAACGAGACTCGCAGGAAATACCTCGTTGCCGCAGCCTTCTTGATTCTAAGTCTGGTTAGCTTTACCGTGCAGACAGAGACAGCTGTATATATACAACATGAACTGCACTGGAATAAACCGTACTGCATGCTGTAAGTTGTCAGCGTGCGCCTATTGTATAACACTCATGGATCAATACTCACGTATATTACACAACTGACAGCTACGTGACACATGGTTCCTGGATACTCCTGTGGCCGATCCAGCTCCTCATCCTTCGAATCCAGAAACGGCATCTTACCTGGGAAGCATTTTGGCGGCGTCATGTCTACCTTCTTAAGACCACCGCGCAGATGGCAGAGTCCCAAGACCTACACCTCACTTCGCGCGATTATAATCGAAATCCTATACCATATATGCTCAAGTCTACCGCCTTCGTTACAGTTGCTCTCACGATCGCAGGCGTCTCGTGGTACGTGGCAGTGAACTTGACGACGGCCAGTGATTTGACTGCCATCTACAATTGTTCCGCCTTCTTTGCGTATGCCTTTTCGATACCGATCCTGCGTGATAAGATCCGATTCGACAAGATATTTTCCGTCGTCGTCGCTATCATCGGTGTCCTTGTAGTCGCCTATGGCGATTCCGGCCCAGATAAGAAGACGCCGGACGGAACCGTTGGAAAAGGGGCAGAGGAGGCCCAACACAGAACTTTGGGTAACATCATGATAGGCATCGGCAGCGTGCTTTATGGCCTGTACGAGGTGCTGTACAAACGATATGCCTGTCCGCCCGAGGGAGTGAGCGCCGGCCGCAGCGTGATCTTCTCAAACGCTGTTGCGAGCTTGATCGGTTGTTGGACTGTCTTTGTACTTTGGATCCCCTTCCCGATTCTTCACATGCTGGGTATTGAGAAGTTCAGCTGGCCTACGGGCGAGGCCGGCTGGATGCTTTTGGTTTCTACTGTTGCTAATGCCAGTAAGTCCCTTAAGGCTACACAAGTCTCTCTTTATCTGAAGACTGAGCAGCTTATCATTCTCGAACCTGCAGCTTTCTCCGGAGCTTTCCTCGTGCTCATCTCTCTTACATCTCCAGTCCTTTCCTCAGTCGCAGCACTGCTCACCATCTTCCTTGTGGCCATTGTCGACTGGTTCATCACTGGCCAACCGCTCTCAGCCGCTTCGATCATAGGTGGAATTCTGATCACCATTGCATTCCTGCTCCTGAGCTGGAGCACATATCGCGAAATGGACGAAGAAAAGAAAAAGAGGATTGCTGAAGACGAGGGACCGGACTCTGATAGCGATGAGTAGATGCCAAGGTGTCTCTCATAGCTTCTCGTTTTGTCTCATCACATTCGTGATCCTGGGCGGCGGCAATTTCAGATGCATAGGTATCCCTTGTACAGTACATTTACTTTTTCGGTTGGATTGTGCAACCCTGCGACGCAGGCACCAAACAAATTGCTGTTGAAGACAAATCGCCTGTATGATACCAAAAAGTTATTTTTGGGCTCTTCCGTTTTTCATCGATTCCGATCCCCCCCCCCTTTGTTTTTTAACCCTTGGATACTTCATCTATGGGCGCTGGTTGCCTCGTTGAAAAATTATCAGGTTTTACCATGAAATTGCTGGCTCATAGAGTTGGAAAGGAGTTTCCGTCGGCCGGCGCTGGGTGTTGTCGTCTATCTCAATTATGTGGCATGTATTTCAGGCGATAAATTAATAGATAGGTAGATCCAGTGTTTTTGGACGTCTTGTATCGGAAATTCGCAGGGTCCGATCTACCATCGTGCAACCGTAAAAAGGCATAGCTATGAACGAAGTCCCTTTTTTTCTTTCTTGAATGACTTGCTGCATGTCCTTCGACCTTCTAGCATCACAGGTGATTTTATCATGTATCTAGGCTATTGGCTGAGTCGAAGTCTCTCCCACAGGCATAAGGATCCATGTCACCATCCGCATTTCCTCGCCTGTGAAGCCCGCTACAACGAATCAGCCCCTGTATGTAATTTAGAGGACCAAGATCTTCTTCACCAAAAGGATTCTCTTAACAAATGACCCAGCGGCAACATAGGGAATCGCGAGGCGGACGATGGCTGATGACGACACAGCACGCCGGCATGAAGCTGAAAGAATAATAGCATGGTAGGGCTTTATAGCGGAACACTTCTTACAGCCCAGCCAACAACCGAACAGGAGATCTAGGTTAGGTAGGATGATCTTACATACATACCTGGTATTATTTGCACGTTGCTATCTATAGCTGAGGACCGTCAACGGCTTCCGCTCGCACTCCCAGTAACTAAGCTATCACCAATTCCCAATATTCCCCAATCGACTTGACCCCAAATGTCTCATGCTCCTCTGCCGTCACCATCCTGAACCCCTCCCTCTCATAGATACGCCGCGCAGCAGTAAGCACGCTGTTCGTCCAGAGCACAATCCGTTCATACCCCGCCTCCCGCGCGAATTGAATACACTCCCGGACGAGTGTCCTGCCCAATCCCAGCCCCCGTGCGCCAGGTTCCACGAGGAGAAGGCGGAGCTTTGCTGTCTTATTATTACTATTCTCTGATGATGATGATGATGATGATGATTCTCTGTCTTTGACCACCATCACGCAGCCAAGGAATTCCCGATTATTATTGCGTTCCGCGATCCAGCACCGCTCCGACGTGGGATCGTAATTGTCGATGAAGTCGGCTGTGACCCTGGCGACAAGGGCCTTGAACCGCTCATTCCATCCGTATTCTTGGGCGTATAGTGCTCCGTGCCGGGATACGATCCAGCCCATGTCTCCCGGGCGGTGGGTTCGCAAGGTGAATGCATTGGTTGTTGTTGTGGTGGTGGTGGTGGTCTCTGCGTCGGCTGTCATCCCGAGGAGGTTGTTGTATAGAGATGTGATGGAACAAGTTTTTCGATTTCTCTTGTATCGAGAGGAAGAAATTGGCTGCTGACTGGAAGACGACAGGTTAAGATCGGGGGCTGTCCCGTAGTTGGAGCCGCTGGTAAATTATTGTACAATATCACGGTGAATACAAGGGATATTTCTTATTGTATGATACAGTAGACTTTCAGTGGGCCAGCCATGTCATTCAAAGGGCGTAGCCTATGTAAACTTCATTCAAATGCCCTCTCAAGTCTTGGCACGGAACGATGGAGAGGGTTTTGGTACATCCAGAGAAAAGGGGTGCTTAAACAGCGTCAACAGGCGCTGGATACAACAATCAAAAACACTGTAAACTAGCGTTGGGATGTGATCATAATGGCTGTCTAGGCAGTTAGCTAGCTCCTAAGTACCTAGCTAGATTTGTGATCATTTTGATAGAAATTGAAAAAGAACTTCAGGTTTGCTGGAACACTTTTCACGGACACGACAACGCTGGGTAACTATTGAATGCAGATTTCGTGGGAGTATTTCTATACTAAGTAGCTGCAGAACAAAGGCTATGGGCAAATAATAGGTACCTGAAGCAAGCAGGGAGGCAATTCGAGAGGGAGGGGGAAGACAGAAAGTGTGTGAGTATGATGAGAGAAGGGATGGTAGATATAGAGATACTATCTAGGTCCGAGCTTCGAAAGGACGCGGGGACCTTGTTCCTGCCATTCCTGCTTGGAAACCCACATATCTTCCTTGTCTGCGATCTGTTCGTTTGAATAGGAGGTTAGCCGGATCCTCGTTCTGAAGGGGATGTATATGTAGGAGGGAGGCTTACGAGGTTTGCCAGGACAGCACCACCCAGGAAGACCATGTGTCTTCTCCGCGGTGGGTCTTCGATCCGGACCTTGAATTTCTGCAGTCGTGGGAGTTAGTCGGAGGACCCTCAAGATAGATGTCACCTAGGTAGGAGGTACATACGTTCAGTCGTTCCGGATCACCGTTCAGCACTTTCGTCAGCCAGAGCTGCTTCAGCTCCTTCTCCAACCGCGACGGCAGACCGGGGTACATGCTGCTACCACCACTGAGCACGATAGCCTTGTAGAGACTGCTTCGCACGTCCACGTCGGCAGATTGGATGGTGTTGAACAGGAGCTCCGCAATGCCAGGCTGGTCAACGTCCACGAGATGCGGCTGGAAGAGACACTCGGGCGCCTCGAACCGCTCGCTTCCAACCCGGATGACTCTGCCGTCGGGGAGTGTGTACGATTCCACCAGGACGGTGGTGTCCTCCGAAAGTCTCTGGTCCAGCTCCAGATCGTACGAGACGTAGCACAGCTTCTCCTTGATCTGGCGCACAGTCTCGAAGTCCGCCGTTCGGTTCAGGGCGTAGCCGCGGCGGAGGAGCAGCGCGATCAGGTTCCGGGTGACGTCGCGACCGGCGACGTCCAGTCGTCGGATGTGGTGGTTCAGGACTGTGGATTCGTAGACAGGAACAATGTGCGTTACACCATCACCGGAGTCAACAACGACACCGCTGCTAAGACCTGATTTCGAAAAGATGGATAAGCACGTGTCTTTTTCAAGACGGGGGAGGTCCAGCCACCAAAATCGGAGGAACTGAGAACGTACCCTGAGCGTACAGTGCCAGCACCGCTTGAATAGCGACGTATACGCCTCCAAAGTTGTAGCCTTCCAGCATGACCTCGCACATCTGTTCTCTGTTCTTCAGGGGGTTCATCGGCGGCTCAGTCAGGAGGATCTTCCGACCCGTCGGATCGATCTTCATCTTCTCGTAAAATGTATAGTTCCACAGGTGTTGCATGTCGTCCCATTTCTTCACGATTCCGTTCTCCATCTATATATACCATAGCGGACATGGTTAATCAACGTGTCTGCCTTGCGGAGCGGAGTGGCCGAAGCGGTAGACGCTCATTCGGCCAGGGAGACGCCTGAAACATACAGGATAGCTGATTTGCAGCATTGACCTCGCGGCGGCAGCTTCATCTCCGCACATAATATCCTTCACGAAAATGTCCCCCGCCTGCTCTTCAGATCGTAGTATTGGCCGCCCCACTATGGAGGGGAACTGGTGCTCTGGGAAGTTCTGCAGTCGTAGACGCAAGGGTCAGCTTTAGTTGATTCTCCAGGAACATGGGAGGATGTAACTAGGAGAGTGGCCGTACCTGCGCTGCATATCCAACCTTCAGGAAACCGGTACCCCCGTCGAGAACTGGCGTTGATCCGTTAGCTGACAGCTGGTCACTGGGAAGCCCGAGGGCGCGGTGAGCGCTCACCGATGGGCGCGTCCGCCATGATTCCTGTCGTTCCCTGTTTTCGCTAGAGGCCGAACGTGTACAGGTACAGGCAATCGGAATAAGAGATCACGTAAAACGGGGGGGGAACGGAGAGAGCGGTTGGAAGTATAGACTGATGTACGGAGTTGCTTGCGCATCCCCAGGTGCTGGCTGAACAAGCACGTCTAGAGGTGACGGCGGACCCGCCAATGAGGCTTAGAGACGCCCGGCCCCGTTGCCCGCTCCGCACAACAACACGTTCAACCTTCATCTCCGTACAGACTGCATGCTGCCAGCATCTGCATGATTTATGATGGATCACCAAATGATTCGGAGTAAAAAACTCAATTACACGGTGAAGAGAGCCTGTCTGCAGCAACCCATATGATGTTCTGCCTGTCAACTGAACGGACAGTCGACTTGAAACAACCTCCATTTACGGTCACGAGAGATACTTTAATCCATCTATTAGTCAATTCCTAGTGACATTCGTTGAATCAAACAAGTGCTGCTGTATAAATAATTAATATCCTTCTCGGAACCCAGCTCAGCTACTACTGTCGTCACCGATTTCTGTTGATACATAAAATATCATCACTGCATTCGATCACATTGTCTGATGGAGCGTTGCTCATAGTTCTTCTCCTTGATCAGGCGAAAAATGAAACAGCAGACTATTTTATCTGTAAGGTGTCTAGATCCAGAACTTATGGGCAGCAGTTTGCATGACACTCTCCACGTTAAGCAGCAGCAACGACAATACCATCAGACTATGTAAAGGTTATCCATGAACGCTCCGACTACTTCCTAACATATTATCTGTACTGTCCTCTGGTCTGCTAAGAAGTACATAAATAATGCCTGTGCACGAGTTCTCACTGCAGTAAGCGGGAGCTTCCCATCTCCCTCTCCCTCTCTCTCTCTCTGAGAGGTACAGCTCCCGTTCCTAAGATACCATGTCAACTATTTTATATAGCTGAAATCCGTGTCCTAGTCTCCAATCAAATCCATCGATAAAGGACACCAGCTGTACCTGCTAGCACAGTAGCCGTTGAAAGTGACAGAGACCACAAATGGTGTAGTTCCAAAATCCCCTGACCCTTTTCTTGAAAAGTCAAGGAAGGTCCTGGGAGCTTGAAATATAGCGGAGACTACCTCCATTGCAACTTTGAAGCTCTGAACAACTGTGGTAAAGAAATTGTAAACTTTCCGCGGAGAAGCATTACCTAAGTAGGTAGGCAGGTAGGTAGGTAGTCGAATGAGGAGCCATGAAATTATATTCCATTTCAGGTGGGATCAAGCAGTTAGGTACCTAAGTGTCACTCGATTGATTACTATGATTATGCTTCAAAAGTACTCTGTACAACATCCTAACAGCACCCGGGCACGTGTACATAGGTTGGATCTCCTTGTCTCTTACCATTATCTACGCATTGCGATTGGACCGGGCCGTAAATGCTGATAGGGCGTCACTCGCTGCCTTATCATATCGGAATCAAGGTCCTTCCCTCCCTCGTCCTCCAATCTCTTTGTTATTAACAAAAGGCCGCCGCCCCATCATGAGTCAGAAAAAATGGGAAAGACACACCAAATAAGGGAAGAGGCTTAGACAACTGGATCTCAGTAATCATGCCTATCTTTCGGCCGACATGGTGGTTTACCGTTCGCCTATCTGTTCTGTCGGGAAAGTTGTCTCCACCCGCCACCGCTTTCCGACGGTGCCTCCCGAGTACTAGGTGGAAGTACATAGTACTACGTATATATAAGCTCTGATATACTGAAGACGTCATTGCTATCATGCAGACGTTCGATTGTTCACTCTGTCTACCCCAAATTTCTTACTAGCTCGAACTTGCTAGCTTTTGTCTGAAGTTCAACACGTACAGAATCTGACGGACGACATTAATTAATATATACGTACTGATAATCTAAGATATATAACATACCATGCCTCCACCTTGTCAGATTGGCTGGGTACGTGGATATTTTGAATGTTTGTATACCGACTTTGTTTGAACTAGTCTGACATTCGACCTACACAGTATGGCCTCGGCTCAATGGGCCTTGCAATGGCTACCAACCTCCAGAACCACCTTAAATCAAAGATGGGTCTGAACCTGGTCTACTCAAACCGGACGATCTCCAGAGGAGCTCCGCTTGAGGCTATCGGGGCCGTTCCGGAGCCGAGTTTCGAGAAACTCGTGCAACGATGCTCTATCGTCTTTACCATGGTTAGTAATTTTATTCCGCTGGGAAAAAGAAACCTTGGGGGAAATCAATGCGGCTTACTCTCGGGTGCTATGTCAGGTTTCAAACGATGCGGTCCTCGACAGTCTAGTCTCGACTGCCATGGGCTCTGGCGAATCGCTCAAAGACAAGATTTTTGTAGACTGTTCGACAGTACATCCGAATACAGTGGCTACGGCTGCGGCCCGATTCAAAGAGAAGGAGGCATCGTTCCTGTCTGCGCCCGTGTTCGGTGCCAGCCCTATCGCAGCTGCAGGGAAGCTGGTATTTGCCATTGGCGGACCAAGGGCAGCTCGCGAGACTGTCAAGCCATTTATCCAGGATGTTATGGGAAGATATATAATCGACTGCGGAGAGGATGTCAAGAAGTCATCGCTTCTGAAGATTGCCGGGTAAGTTTGCTGTGAAATTTGCGAGTGCCGTCGGAGCGCTCTTTCCTGACATTTCATCAGAAATATTGTCACAGTCAGCATGATGGAGATAGTAGGAGAGTCTCAAGTGTTTGCAGAGCGCACGGGACTCGGAACTGGGGTAATGGAGGAGCTCATCACCGAAGCCTTCGGCCCTGTTCCTGGGAGCTATTCAAAGAGGTAAGCATTAACCTAACAAGGGGATGCAATCATGAAATGCTTATTCCTTTAGATTGACGACAGGAATTTACGCACCACCACTGGACTCTCGTCCAGGGTTCCGCGTATCCTTATCAATCAAGGATGCCGACCACGCGCTCGCTATCGCTAAAGAATCGAACGTGGAGCTCCCAGGATTGGAAGTAGCCCGAAACAACATGGTGGCGGCAAGAGAGTATGCAGGTGAATGTCTAGATAGCAGTTCGATGTACGGCGTATTGCGTCGGAAGGCCGGAATGGCGTTTTGGAACGAAAAGAGTAGACAAGGGGGATCTTGACCGAGTTCGTATAATCTATTGTCTGTTGTTGTTTTCTTTTCATGAGAAAGTTTCAAGAGAGACTTCTATCACCGGTAGTTGCTTCTCTTCTTGATAGAATGCGTAGTGACTCCTGACGCCCAACGTTTCCTGCACAAGAGACATGAATCACTTTTAGAAATCAGCACATCTCATACCATAATCTTTTCTCGGAAATGACCGTTCTAGTAGATATAACAGGGAAATATCCAATGAGATTTGTCAAAGGAGTTATGTCACAAAGAAGTTTCAATAGAACATTCTATAAATATCCAAGAGCCACCTTTCGTATCTCTGCTCTAAGGGTAAACAATAGGAGAGACACAATCGAAACGCCCATCCCTGTTCTATAAGATGAAGAATGTTGCCAGGAATGCACTGCAGAAATTGACATATATAGCATGGAAGTATTTTTTTGAAAAAAAAAACGACAAGCAGCAAGAAAGGAAAATAACATTCCAAGACGGAAAAAAATATTCTACCAGCAAACTCGAATTTCCCCCTTCTTTTCTTTCCCAACTAGTTTCCATATAACCGGCCGAGATCGAGAAATATGTTCTTTTCAAAAACAGAGATGAATATAAATTGCGTAGATTTTGCGGGTATAGGAAGTAATTACACCGACATCATATGAGCGGAATAGCAAGTGGTATGTCGGCAAGTAAAGGATAGCGTTTCAAAAAGAGGTTGGGAACATATCTGCACAGTATGTAAGTTTATACAGAAGCCTTAGCGTCCATAGGGGTTTGGCATTAGTGCCGTCGAGAGAAGCGTGAAAATAATAGTATAGATCTCGCGAGGAAAAGGCGCCAAGCTGTTCCTGGGGCAAATTATATATATGGTTCAGGATATCGGAGAATTTCCCTTCGTGTCAGGCTTGATTCTCGTAGTATCAACCAAGTCAGGGAAAGCCTTCGCGAAAGCTGGCCCCAGGGACCAGTTGTTCAAATTTCTTAGGTGGCTTTCAAAGACTGGGTTGATCAACAATTCATCGGAGTCCCCAGACGAGAGAAGGCAATCGGTCGCTTCGTAAGGCCAGTTCAGGGATAGGGTGCGCGTGTACGGAATGAACCAATTCTCGAATGGGTAATCTTGATATGACATTACTAATCGATCACGCATTCGTGGCCAAGGGAGATAATCGATCCAAGCAGGGTGTGGAGTAAACAGCTGAGATGGCCGGGGTGTGAGCCATTCCGGCAAGCGATCGTAATTCTGCTGTGTAGGGTAGATCTGCCATCGCATGAGGAGAAACATGAGGTAGAGAATAGCGACTTGCTCCGGAAGAGATGAGATATCTGGAAAAGCGCGGAGGATATCGGTGAACACTTTCGATATCGGGTGGGAGTAAACGCTCTTTTCCGGGTTAAGGAGAGAGGTAATCGATGGATACGGAGGACCAACCAGCCTCTGTTTTGACACCCCTTCAGCTGCTTCCTGTTGACGATCGCGAAGGAAGTCCAAGAGGATGCCATCTAGGGGACATGTCGGGGCGACATTTCGAATTGGTGCAGAGAACGCCGACAAGGGCTGGTCAGCCAATGGGTTGTTAAATGATTGCAGATATTGCGGCGATATATTGACTTGAGACGACGGTCCAGAGCATTCTGAACGCCGCAGAATGCCGCCAACTTTTGGAATCTGCTGAGTGCCATCCAGCAAAAAGTTCAGACCTAACCTCTCGCCTGAGCCACTAAAGTCCAGACCATGGGCTAGATTATATCTTTGATAGTCGAACGCGCTGTCAACAGCCCATGGCTGGTCCACACTGTTCAACCACTTGCGGCGAACTCCAAAAACAGTCGCCGCTGGATTCGTGGGAGACGGGCTCTCTAGGCTGGCTGTCGACTCGGCGTACGAAGGTCCACCTGTCGTAGTCTCGAGACTACTTGGTGTATATCGATTCTGCTCAGTTGATGCGGAGAGGTGAGTGGCAGCATCTGGTCTCGAAGCCGTAGATGCAAGGTCTTATTGATTGTAAAAGAAATTATGCAAAAGTCAGTCAATAGTCGCAAACGATAAGACTCCCCGTCTTCAGCTGCTCAGATAAGGACTCTGCTCACCCGACAAGCCCCGCCTGCCAACCAGCGGTTGTATAATCTCCAGGACGGCGCTCAGTTTTCTCCTGATCTCCTCGTTCTCCGCTTGGATAGCCTGCTTCTCCTTCAACGCTGCCTGCAGGTCCAGATACGGCTGCTGCGAGGACAACTCCTGCACCTTTCGCTCTAACGCTTCAATCTGGGCCTTGGTCCGCTCCCGGATGGCCCGTTGTGCCTCCCGGTCATTGGCACGCTTCTTGGCCAGCTGCTCTGGCGTGAGGTGGGCAACACCTCGCGAAGGCGCATTTGTCGATCTGCGCTTTCTCCCTGCGACAGGCGCGGGACCTGTTCCTCCTGCTGTTGTGGACCTAGAAGAAGGAGGCACAGAGGAATCCCTATCATTGGTGGATGCTGGGGAAGTGTTCAGGCTGGAGAGTCTGCTTGGGATCGATTCGACCGCAGGCAGAGCAGCAGCATTGTCCGGGGCAACATTGTCGGGCCCGTTTCCTGGCATGGCCTCACCCGCGTCTCAAGTTCGCATAAGGCCATTCGCGAAGCGGACCTTTTCGTGGAGATGGGAAGGATTGGGCGCTTTGGGCCCTTCGGACACGGTTGAGCGATCTGTATACTCCGTAGAGGGGCGATCCAGGAGGATCATCCGTCCGTGATCTAGCTGAGCGTCATGAGGTGTCCGGGGAAAGTGGAACTTGCGTCTGAGGTGGGGCCAGCGCCGTTAGCAAGTTTCGTTGTAGCAGATAGGTACCTCTGCAATGGAGGCCAAAAGAGGGCCATACTGTCGCCTTTCAATTGTCAGAATAGTAACGAATCGATGTCAACGCTAGAAGAGCCGCACGAGGATGCGTCGCGCGTGTTGTGGAGGTCAGTCGGGCAGACATCTTGGGGCGAGGATGTTGCTGCTAACTTGGAAGATGCCGATTATCTGCCGAAATTGTCAGTGGGAGAACCTAGTTCAATTCTAGAACCTTCAGAGAACGCGTTCGAAGAAAATCTAAGAAATCTCTACATATCTCAACTGATTGTCTTCCTGGTTAAGAGACATGGTGGTGTCATACAGGAGAAAATATCATTCCATATGTGTTGTGGAAGACCCACGTCTGTATATGGGCATTTCTGACATGATCTCGTCAAAGATAACGGGAAGTAAAAATACCATGACCCTATTAGCTAGCAATCATATATATATCTCCGAACGACCATCAAGAACCCATGGACATGTGTATATAGTTCAGTGATCTAAGGTATAGAAGCCACCAATGTACATGAGCGAAATCAACACTTGACCATAGCAGAAAGTAGCTTCGACATCAGGAAAAAGTTGCCTTTAACAGCATGTAATAAACATATATGTTTTTTTGTTCGCCTGTTGTACATATACCAACCCAAAAATGCAGAATCGTCTCGGGTATAGACGAGCCGTGAAGGAAATAAAAGGTTCGATAACCCATGTCGTATGTATGGTCTGAAACACCAAGTGAATCGAAGCAAACATCAGTCACGGGTACTATCAAGGCATATATACTATGTAAAACGTATCCCCGGAGGACTCCATGCATAAGTGCAAAACGTTGAAAGATGCTTCGAAATAAAAGCCGAAGAGGGACTGGATAGGTTAAATCGGCAAACGAAACGGGGTTTGATTATTCAATCATATGGCCCATCTTTCCGATCTGCTTCAGAATCAGTAAACCAGAATGTTAAAACGAAGGGATCGAAATGGAAGGGATTCTATTAGGATAAAACCCCTCTCAAGCAGGCTCTGATGCTGAATGGACTGACCTTTGTCCTCAAATAACCTTCTATTTCTGTACTCCTGATTCCCTTCTTTCCACCAGTTCGCCATGCCAACGGGATCATTGGAACTCTCTCTTTGACGATAACTTCCCGGTTCGGCCCTTCAACTGCGCGGACTTTGTCTGGATTATTCGTGAGTAGCCTGATTCCACTACTGGTAGAATCAGCACCTAGACCAAGGTCAACCAGCATCGCCGTCGCGAGGCCGTAGCTCCTGGCGTCAGCGGGATGCCGCAGGAGCAGATTCGCCTCCACGGTATCAGAGCCTAGGTCTTGAAGGTTGTAAGCTTTCAGTTTCTCCCCAAGACCAATTCCACGGCCCTCTTGTCGAAGGTAGATTATGACTCCACCGGGAGAAGGCGCAGAGGAACTGGTACCAACGGCAGAAGAGCTATCGTCCGACGATGATGATTCCGACGGCATAGACATAAGTCGTGCTGCCTCATCGAGTTGTTCACCACAGTCGCAACGAGCTGACCATGCTGTTTCGCCTGTATAGCATTCTGAATGAATCCTCACTAACGGCGCTTGAGTCGCCGTACTCTGTGCCGCACCGGGCTCACTCAACGCTTTGGCAACTGCCTCATCACCGGCATCGGCTGTTCCCTGTGTTGCGCCTTCTGGTTCTTTCCTGTTAGCAATGTCGGATTCTGTGTCATCATACCGACTGCTGACCCTCCCGGGTCGCAGTCTCCCCACATATGCCCCCCGTATCATTCGGTCCATCTCTGTCTCCCCTGGTCGCACGCGATCCAGACTGCGGCTCCTAATACTGTTTCCAAACACGATGGCTAAGTGTTCCTTGTCATCAACGTCGTTCTGATACAGGTGAAGAAACATCTCCGCGCCTGTCGTAGTGGGGATGCGAGCGCGAACAATACACTCGACTTTGGGTAGACGCGCGAGTAATTTCGGTGGCTTTGTATGTGCACGTTCATCTGCCAGAGATGATAATTGAGATTGCCCATGGAGTGTCTGGTCTGGATTTAGGAGGTTGCCCGGCGTTGCTGGTGGTGTGAAGGCGGGGGAGACGATCGACTCGGGCAGGGTAGGAGTCGCGCCTCCATCTTCACGTTCATCGTTGCTATCCCGGTCAGAACGCTCAAGAGGACCTCGACTTGTGATCTCAGAAGAAGATGATGAGGGCGCTGCAGAATCCGAATTGAGGGAGTAATCGCGGATGCCGTGATCGGGATGGAGGGGTTGCGGCGAAAAGAACGGAGAGACGTGGGACGGCAAGTCGGGCATCCTGACTCAGTGGGAGGGAAGGGGGGCAAGATGGAGGCGACCAGGAGGACGAAGGAGCCGAGCAGGACGTGTCACTCAATTGGCAACCTTCAGGAAATCCATGGGTGTTGGTGCGATAATGTCGGTTTGTCCTTTGAACAGGAGTCTGGAGGCTTCTTGATCTC
Organism: Thermoascus crustaceus; assembly: GCF_041956765.1. Taxonomy (NCBI): domain Eukaryota; kingdom Fungi; phylum Ascomycota; class Eurotiomycetes; order Eurotiales; family Thermoascaceae; genus Thermoascus; species Thermoascus crustaceus. The sequence continues at coordinate 845,678 of NW_027192533.1, read as the reverse complement.
ATGCGGCATGCGGAGACGGACCTCGGTCACGCCGCTGAATAATCCCGCGCGGACATCTCCAAAATTTGAATCGGCCCCGACGGCACCTGATTTGTCAAGTCTGACAAGTCGGAGGCGTTGGTCTATCCACAAAATAATACCCGGGGATTTCGGGAAAGGTTGCTGCGTATGGTAAAGGATTACATTCTATTTGTGCTAAACAGTATCCAGTCTAGCCCCGGTTTCCAATGGCTTCCATCTCTGTCCACCTAATACGGAAGATTTTGAAGACACATGACCTATCAGCAACTCCAACTCCCAGGTAAACCCTACTCCAAAAATGCAAAAATACATGTAGATAACGGGGTATCATGATCCGGGAAGTCCATGGTTTCGCGTTGATTGAGATTCTTGCGTAGGTTGGTCTACTTCCCGGGTATATCCAGGACAAACCGTTTATCCACCTCCATCTCCTTGTCGTCCTCCTCGCCTTCGAATTTCAAGCGATAGACGTCCTTCTTTGAGCCCATAACCTCGGCCCGATAGAAGGTAGTTGTGTCTGGATATCTAGCGAGGACTTGTTTTCCAACAGGGAACGAAGGCAGTGAGGATCCGACTTGGGGGATCGGAATCAAGGAAGCAGCAGTGGTCTTGTAAACGGCTCCTTGTTCGCCGTTTTCATTCGGTTCAGGATCCTGGACATCATATCTTGCAAGATAACCTGTGTCAGCTGGCAGGGTAATTATTTAGGAGACAGACATACCGCTTTTTGTGTCCTTCGCCCGAGATACCCTTTATAATGCACTGGATGCCTTCGCCCTCAACGCCTTGTTGCTTTTTGTTGTGCTTGAAAACCACTTCTGCACCAATAACAAACTGACCGCTGCGCTCAGCGAGAGTGCCCTTTGTACCTTCCGCTCCCTCCTCGATCTTGACTGGGGCTTCTCGGCCCTCTCGAGCCTGAGTGCTGGACACGCTAGCACTTCGCTGTACGCTTCCTTTAACGCGATTGAGCTTATCTGAAACGGGGCCTGTTGACGGGCCTGGTGAGTCAATAGCACTGTCCGTCTCATTTCTCTTCTTTCGGGATTTGGGTAAGGAGGCAGCACGATTTAAAGGAGCTTCCGCTTCGGAAGCCGAGCGTAGTGCAGTCAAAAGACCCAAGTTCTTAATTACATCACTCGGTTCATCTTGCAAAATAGCCTTCTCCTCCTCGCTAAGCTTCAGGAGTTGCCGATACCAGCTATCGAGTTGATTGTGTTCGCTGAGCGTCGGTTCTGTGTTAATTCCAAGTTATTAGATGTTAAGTCAAACCAAAGCTGCAATCATAGATTGTTAATTCTTCAACGGAGTTTCAGGGTCATTAAAACTTCAACGTGTATGGCTTTGGTAAGACCCAACAACACGAGTTTGGCAGTTTGAACTTCGAAGACAAAGTGAGGGGGCATGCTTCGATAGAAGCAATACATAAGAAACTCAGATTTCAAAGAAGGAACGGCATAGTGAGGTGGACCGGGAAAATGTTGATCTCATCAAATGGAGAGAGGCAACACGTGAACTGAGGAAAAGAGCTGTCATTAACAGCTACAAGATTGCCCATCAGAACGCTCAGAAGATGGAAGCATAGATGTGTCTCCAGACCGTAAGCAGGGGATTCGGAAGCGAGAAAGAGCTTGGATAGAAACTTCAGACAAAGGGGGAAAGGGCCGATATAGGAAACATGCGAATCTCTATAACCCCGGGCTGAAAGACCTGAACAGAAGATGAAAACTACACTTACTATTACCATCTCTCGCGATTTTCTCATTCAGAGCAACGATTTGTTCTGCGAGAGCCTTTTGCTTGTCATTTTTCTCCTTGGCCTTGCGCAGGTCCAGGAGAATCTTGTTCCACATGTCGGTCTCCTCGTTAGCTGGGAGGCCATTGTCTCTGGTCGGAGGGCCTCGGGGACGATTCCGCGACATCTCGTTCGAGTTGACTAAGTTAGCAGAGGCGCCTGGACCTCTCCCTTTGCTGGTTGACTCGACCCCTAGGCTCTTTCGCCTCTGTATGTCCAGAGCCTCCCACTCGAATGCGGAGACAAGCTCTGGCCTCGAACTGCGCGTTCCGCGAGCGACGCCCTCCCCTGGATGACCGGGCCCTGAAGATAAACCTAAAGGGAGACCTCCAGATGGGTTATACGCAGACGATGCCGATGTCGAGCTCCCTAGGGATTCGATAGAACGAGGCGCGGCGGCACGGACATCACTATTCTCCGACGACGCTTCGGGGGGCGTGATGGTCTTGGCCGCGACGGGTGGGATCTGCGGGCGGTCGCTGGAGGCACCGCCGCCACCGCCATGCTGGTCCCGGCCGATCATGTCCCCAGCACCTCCCTTGCGCGGTAGCCGCTTGCGGTCCTGAGGCATCTCTCCGCCTCTGGCGTCACCCCGATTAGGAAACCTGCAGGGCTCAGGGCTCAGGGCTGGACCGTCAGGGCTCGCCAGTCACGGGACGGATGCGGATAGCTTGAGGCGTAGCAGAGACGATAGCGGGGAAGGAGGCGGGACAGCGGTGAGCTGCTTCTGGGGTTCGTTCGAGGACGCAGGTCCTGGACTGGAATTTAAACTGCCCTCACTCTCAGTGTTGTTTTTGGGGATCGCCGTCGTGAATCTCTTCTCTTTTGATTTTTATTCTGGTCATCCCGTCAGCCGCTGTGTCCCTCTTTGAGCTCCCGCGCGACAAGTGATATACTCAGGGATCCGCCGCGAAGATGCAGGTGCCATTACTTCGTTTGCAGTGTGGTAAGCTTTTTACGTGGGACCTAGCTGCAATTCACTACGACTAAGCCTTTTAATCAACTGCAAGGCGTGAATAGCTACGATTGGGGTATGCCGTTCCACAGCTCCTGTTTACCCTTAGTGCGGCGCTGAGCATCACTATAGGCAAAGTTGGCCAGGAATCTGCCGCCGCAAAATACGCTGCCGCCACGGCAGCGCCAGAGTTCTCGATCGAGGCGGACAAGCCATATGCAGAAGTCAGTACTTTTCGTGACATTGATCAAAGGGCTTCAAGGCTAAATCGTCCATCAGCTATGGATGGGCACGCACCCCTCCCTTCCGTCCAAGGATCTTGAGACGCAGCGAACATTGCTTGATCTCGTCCAAGACAACCAGTCGTTGATGTCGACGGAAATCACTGAGCGATATGGCGGGAAGCTGCCTTTCCTTTTCAAGGTTCTGTCCATCAACAAAGCCCTGAGCATCCAGGCACATCCGAACAAGAAGCTTGCTGTCGAACTGCATGCGAGGGATCCTAGGAATTACCCTGGTGGGTTCAGGCTTTCTGTGTGGACCTCGTTACGTTTACTTTTATTGACCTCCTTTGACAGACGACAATCACAAGCCTGAAATGACCATTGCCATCACCCCTTTCGAAGGACTCTGCGGTTTCCGCCCTCTGGCTGAAATTCTTCACTTCCTCAAGACTGTCGAACCCCTCCGCAACCTGGTGGGCTTTCAGGCAGCCAGCGACTTTGAGCAGATAGTCAAGGGTTCGGAGAATTCTGAAGACCCAGATGTCGTCGAAAAGAACAAGGATGCGCTGCGTGCTGTATTTACTTCCTTGATGCAGTCATCTCTAGAAAGCATCGAAGCTGCTGCCAAGGAGCTTGTCGCGGCTGCCGAGAACTCTCCGGATACGTTTGCCATCTCGACCACTACCCCGGATACCAACCCTAGCAACCCAAGGGAGTTGGCTGAACTGGTAGTCCGTCTCAATGGGCAATTTCCAAACGACATTGGGCTGTTCGTGCTCTTCTTCCTCAATTACGTCAAGCTCGAGCCCGGCGAAGCCATGTTCTTGAAGGCCGACGATATTCACGCATACATCTCTGGAGATATCATCGAGTGTATGGCGTCGTCCGACAACGTCGTGCGAGCGGGATTCACGCCTAAGTTCAAAGACGTGGATACCCTCACGAAGATGCTGACATACTCGTATGCGCCCATCGAGGAGCAAAAGATGTACCCAACCGAATATGCTTTTGCCACCCTGAATACAATCGCCTACACCAGCGCCTCATCCTCCGTCCTGTATGACCCGCCGATTGAGGAATTCAGTGTCGTAAAGACCGATTTAAACAGAACAGGCGCGAAGGCAACCTTCGACGACATCCCTGGACCCAGCATCTTCATCTGCACTCGCGGCAAGGGAAAGATCACTGTCGGACCGAAGACCGAAGAGATGAAAGAGGGCTACGTCTTCTTCGTCGGAGCTGGTGCGCAGTGTGCGATCGAGAATACCGGAAGCGGGGAGGGAGATGATGATGTCTTCACCACTTTTAAGGCATTTTGCGAACTAACTGGTAAAGAAGACATGGTCAATGGGTTCTGAAATTTTTTATTTTGCTGAGAGAATCATTCTATGACGAAACAGGACCGGCTCACAGACGACGAATTCACAAAATCTGATGATGAATGGGACATCTCCTGGCGTTGATCAATTTTTGAAGCCATCGACAAAACCTTGGCTACAATTCGCTAATTCTAGAGCTATGGCGGCACGGAATATAGAAATTCCAATCTTTAATAGAAAATTAATCCATAACATGCTGCTGGCCTATCCGCAAATTTGGGCATCGGTCTATGTAAAGCCTTTATCCAAGTTCAACTTTGTCGAACTGCAATTAACTGTGATTCTTTAAGACAGCGGTTTTCATCTATCAATGGACATTGTATTATGCTATTTTAATAGCTGGAAAACAGGCAAGAAACATATATGACATGGGTTGTTTGCACATCTTGAACGAGCCTTCCTGAAGACTCTTTCAACCAACCATAATCCTCGATATCCTCTTCACAATGCATACCACGATCGCGGGGCTGGTGACTTCTATGCTTCTGACTCCTGAGAACTTCATTATTCTTCTTATGTGATGCGCCTGAAACTCCGATTTTCCTCAATCCCGCGAGGTAATCTCGAGGACGATCGGACAAGGCGAACAGTTGAGTAAAGGGTATGTTATGTGGTTGTAAATATCGATTGACGCAGTGGCACCTGCAGTCATTCCCGCAGGCCCAGTTTCTTGGTAAGTCTTCGTTCCCTCCGTGATGGATCTTACGAGGAGACCTTCGGAGCGTACTTGGCAGCTGCGGTGTCAAAGAACGCGCTCTTCTCCTCCAGATCAGTGAGGAAAGGGTGCGACGGCTTGACTTGCTTTAGACGTCTACATGGTAAAAAAAAGCAATGGACGTTAGCCCTCATTTCTGAATGGACCGTTGCTTTTGGGATGAGATCGCTTATTATTATAGCTTTGACGCATTTCTAGGCCGCAACAAGGAACAGGGGACGGGATATAAACGTACGAAATAAGCTCCTCAGTGTCCTTGCCGCTCAGAACATTCAGCACAATCGTATTCGCGATCAGTTCCGCCTCATCGGGGTACTTCTGGATCGCTGCGGACAGCGCGGCTTCGGCCTCAGGGAGGCGGCCAAGGTGCAGCTCTGCGACAGCCTGTCCGACGATGGAAAGCGGGGAGGAGGTGCTTGGAGCCGAGGCGAGCTCTTCGTAGACGTAGAATGCGGACTGGTATTTCTCGCCGCCCTAGACAAAGAGGTCGCGGTTAGTTTCGTGGTACTGGTTGCACAGATATGTATAGACAAAGTGGATGTGCAGACTAGGGAGACATACGACTCTCAGACCAACCCAGGATTCGGCCAGGTTGATGAGCAGCGAGTCCTGCGCCCAGCGCTTCGCTGCTTGGACTTCCTTCAGAGCGAGATCGGTACGGTTCTGCTGGAGGTGAATCTGGACAATGAGAGCCACACTGGCACATAGAAAAGCCCATCAGTATATCCATATCGCCGCAAGTTTGCAAACAGTATATAGCGCAACTCACGCTTCAAGGCTATCCGAATGCCTCGTCAACAGAGCCAACGCATCCTCACTCTTTCCTTGAGCCTGGAGCACAGTGCCACACAGGACCTGCACTGTACCATTCTCCGACTCAGCCTGCGCCAACTGCTCCGCCGTCTTCAGCGCAGACTCGGCGTCCCCCGCTGCGTGTTGCGCGAGCGCCTTTACCGCCGCAAGGTCGGGCGTGTCCTCTTCGCCCTCGACTTCCGCGAGCACCTCCTCAGTTTGTCCCAGGGCGATCTTCGCACGGAGTTTCAGCACGCGCGCAGGGAGGGTATTCTCGGGGGAAAGAGATGAGGTGTCGAAGTCGATCACATTCTGGTATTGGCCTTGGTGGAAGGCGTTGTGAATGTTCAGGAGCTCTGGGCATCGCCAATTGGGCAAGTCAATCTGTGATTGCTCTGCGCGGAAAAAAAGGAGATGAAAGGGCAGCAGATTTCACTTACCTCCCTCTGCTGAGAATGGATCCATGGTGTCTGTTAAAAGGTTGCTTGTCTAGTAATGATTGCTAGCTGTGCGTCGCCGTGAAACTTGCCAAGTTGATATGCCACCTCTACATCGCAGGCGTTCCGTCCTTGGCAGCTCAGCCGAGATAGGCACGAACTTATCGGTGGAGCGCTTGGGGCAGGTGGCCCGACCGCCGGGTAAAACTTGAGTCTTGAGGTCACTTCATCTCACTACTAACACTGCTCTTGGATGATTAATGCAGACAAGAAGAGAAAGCTCTGTATTCCACTGTGGTGTTTAAAGTACAAAAGTACAATATTAAAGCATAGCTTGACGAATGAATACATCCATTTGTTTAAAAGGTATATGCAATGCATGCCCTACAGTCCGATCCATGAACACCAATCTAATTCCTTAAACGCCTTTACAAACTCCGTTCCCATACAAAAGCATAACGATTTGGATATCGATGGTCAATAATTAACCCAGAGCACATTTGCCGTGAAAAAAATCTCAATTCCAGCTGCCAATAACATTCAGTCTCCTTTTCCCTTTAGAGAATGACGACAGTCTTCAATTTCCTGCGAGCTCTAACCTAATGTCGAAGGGAGCTTTCGTGGTGCCAGATGGCTCTGAGTTTCTTCAGAAGGTTGGACTTCTTGTGTGCTAACCGAGAAGACCTGGATACGGTCTCGTTCATGTCGTCCACGACCCGGGCGAAGCATCGAACTGGGCAATCGACAATGTTGCTTTCAGGATCGTGGGAGGTCGTCGCATTCTCCTTGTGAGTCGAGATCTCCACGATTTCTGGGACCATGCTTTCCCACTTTTGAAGCACCTGTTCTATGACGACAGGGTGAATGACGTGAGGCATCGGCTTGGGGGAGCAGGACTTGGTCTTTGCAGTTGGGAAGCCTTTGAAGAGGCGAGTCTTGCGGACTGGCGGCAAGTCGATTGATTGTCCTACTGGACCGAATGGCGAAAAGATGTCGGCGTATTCGTCGGCGTACATCAAAGTGGTCACAGTTTCTCTTTTGTTCTCGAGAGGCAATGCCTTAAGCCAGCAGTTGTCGCGTAGATTGTTCTTCGGGTTGCGGTTTGGACTGGGTGTGTATGGTTCCACATAAGGGAAATGGATGTTCACGATGCTCTGAGCTGCCATTTTGCGCTGAGTCGATTGGATAACTCGTCTCTGAAGCTGTTCGATGCGAAATGGATGCAATTTAATGAGGCTGGCAAAGATGTGTTATGTGGTATCCAGAAGCCCAGTGCAGCGTTGCAGTACAGCGATGTGTGGCTTATTTGAAGCAAGTGAATGAATGAGATGAATTGACTTTGGGTGATGCAGAACGAAAGCAATTGCTTCAGAGATGGCCCGTGAATTGAACGCTCCTTTTATGAGAATCGGGTGACTCCGAGACCATTCCTGGTCTCTTAGAGTACCAGAACTTCCTGCTGTCGGTGAATGTCATCCCAGACTTTGTTGTCCCAATTAGGTATAACAGCCACCGAAGCCGTTGGTGGTCACCCCCAACCTGTAGTACTGACTCGAATTTCCCCTAGGAACAAGGTTGGTCAGGAACGAAGCACTTCCATGGTTTGTTCCAGGAACATGCATTGGCTGTGCAGGAGTTCTGTCTATTTTGAATGCCATTGCCCTGTGCTATTCCCCCTTTGCATCGTCTACCCCCAGAACCAGGTATCTTTATTTCGAAACACATGTCACTTATGCTCTTTGGATGATATCTCTATACAGCTCCCGCAGTCAGTTTTCTTCATCTACGCCTAATCCGTATCCTCATAGTCTAGATATACCGAAACCGCCCCCTTCTCCACGCCCAACATATCTCTTCTGATGTCACCAATCTTATTTGCACCCACAAGCGTCATTGTCCGCGACAGCTCGCGCTCCAATATGTTAAGGACCCGTTCAACACCCTGCTGGCCTGAATGACTAAGGTCCCATAGCGCTGGCCGCCCAATAAAGGTGAAATCAGCACCTAAGGCAAGAGCCTTAAAAACATCACTTCCCCGACCGATCCCACCGTCAAGGATGACAGGAATACGATCCCGGACGGCTTCCACGATCTCGGGCAGAGCTTGAATGGTGGAAGACACCGAGTCAAGCTGACGACCCCCGTGGTTGGAGGCCACAATCGCGTTAGCGCCGTGCTCCATAGCCAGGAGAGCGTCTTCGGCCGTCATGATCCCCTTGAGGATGATCTTCAGGGACGTCAGGAAACGCAGTCACGCCATTGTTTCTGCCCACGTGAGACTGGCGTCGTTCATCGTGTCGGAGGCCTCGCGGGAGAGCTTGTACGCCTCTTCCTTAGTACGAGCATTCATAAGGATCCTGTTCATCGTCGGCTTGGAGACTTTGCGCTTTGTCCCGGGCTCTTCGATATTGGCGAGAGACAAGTGGTCGGGGAGAACCAGGGGCGTCTTTCGCTCATTTATGCGATTTCCAAGAATTGGAGTGTCCACGGTGAGGGCGACTGCCTTGTAGCCAGCCGCTAATAACAAGCAGGTAAGCACAAAAGTCAAGGTTAAGATGAGAGACATCGTTCTACGAACCTTCCGCCCTCCTGATCAAACTAGCGCTCTTCTCCCGATTCCTCGAGATATAGATTTGGAACCAAAACTCAGGAGCAGGGCAGTCATCGCCTTCCTCTACCCCGGGAGCTTTGATAACATCCTCCAAGCTCGTCGTCGACTGCGTGGACAAAATCATCGTTGTCCCCATCTTCGCCGCTGCCCTTTCCATATCCAATTCCCCATCCCCTCCAACAAGCTTCTGCATGGCGGACGGAGCGATCCCAATCGGGAACGGGGATACCTGCGGTCCAAGAGAGTGACACTGGTGTCCACGGAAGAGACATCTCGAAGGACGCGCGGACGGAGTATCAATCTGTAAATATAAACATCATCATCATCGTCAATTAATTGATCGTGAGCGGTAAAAATAGAAGATACAAAACAGGTAAATAAAATGAACTGAAGAACCAGAAACCATACAGTACATACATACCTGTCAAACGCAGCAACATTCCTCCTCAACGCACACTGGTCGTCCGAGCCAGAAGAGTAGAAGTCCCAGACCGCTTGGGGAGCTTGTGCTCCGCAGCGTGGAATAGTTCAGAGACGGTTATTGGGTCATCAACATCATGATCATCATTATTATTCTTAGCCTTGGCTCTGGACTGATAAGTGTCGGTTTCGAGCATCGTTCTTCTTTTCGTGGTCTCATGTTGGTCGGGCATATTCATTGACCAAGTACCTACCTACCTAGTTAGGAAGGTAGTAGGAGGTTCCAATCCAATCCAAAGTACCTGATAGCGACGCGGGAAAATCCACCCAGCAAAAGCAATTCGATCTGATATCCAAGAGAGAACAAACAATCCCAGGCTTGTCTAGTCTATCTTAAGATCGTCGCTTTAGATATCTCTCATAGAAAAAATAAAACAGACTTAATGGCCTCAGGCCAGCTATCTCCACTTGACGGAAATGACTCACCTCCACTTTGTCCGTAAGGAGAGGAATAGACTTTTATCCGAACCGGGTATGTAGGAACGACTGCCCTGGTACAGACCTCCGCGCTATCATAGTACATACAGTACGAAGTAGTCCGGGGCCCTGTGCCAGACCAGACAACGGACCTCGACCCCGCAAGGAACAGACAGCCGGGAACTCTTCGACAGGGGTCGAACGGAAAATTAAATCCAGAATGATGGAAAACTCAGTTGACCAATCTCTGGGAGCGATTTTGTGTCCCCACATCTGGGGGGCTCTTTCATCAAGACCAGAGACTTACAGACAACAGATTAAATTGTACAGTATAGAAGAGCCGCAGCAGTTTCCGCACAGAGTTAAGGTGAAAAGAGCGCTCCGGCTCGTGTCTCTCGATTAAAATCAAGTATGGGTACAATCTAATACAGACTGACTTAAGAAAATAAGGTCACTCAGCGCCACACTGTAGCATGCGGGATGTCATCTACCCGCCGCGCCGCAAGTGAGCTACTAGTTTCGCCAAGTAGAGTGAGATAATATCCCCTTCCATGTAGATCCACTTTTGCGGCCATAGATGCAGATGTATGTGGTGTTTCTCTCACCAATGCTACCGCACGTATGCCCGTTGTCAATTTCAAAATTTGTGGAAACCTCCGTTATCACCAACCCAGTCAACCGAATCCATGCAGAAAGGGTATGTATGCATGCGAGAGATACAAGTAAAACTGGACGAGACATGAGGAAACTCAAGGAGTAGAGGGTATCGCCAGCAGGGTATAGCACGACAGAAAATACAGAAACAAAGGACGAACGAGAGCCGAGGAACAAAAAATACACGACAGAAAAACGAGGAGAAACAGAAACGCCTTGAACTCCCAATCCCAATGCTGATAAAGTAATACTCCATGCACACATACCGCAAGTTTCAAACACATGACTCCTGAAGCCGAACTCAAGCTTATCCCCATGCCCGCGAGTTTGGCTGCACAATGCTGATGCTAGTTTGCAATATTCTCAAAGCTCCATACTAAGAAAAGAGTCGATAAGTAAAAACGCCGTTCCTTTTATTTGCACATAGTTGGATTCATAATTCAGATGATTGTATAATCGTTGAAGTGATGCTTGGTGGAATTGAATCCAATGACGAGGTCACAGATCATCTTGTCGAAGAATATTTAAAAGCAACTGATAGACTGCAGTTGCATTTGGCTGTTTAGGTGAAATGGAGACCCGTAACGTCTCTTTCTATACAGACGACGGGTTGAGAGGAGGAAACGAAGAGGTCGAGGTCGCAGAGATTGTCGGTGTCAAGGCTGGAGAGCCATCTTTGCTTCTGCACAACTCGTCATCTGGGCTCCCCTGTTTCTCGCGTGCTTTTTCCTGCTCACGATCTCGATCTCTCTCGGCTGACAGATTTCGCTTGAAGACAGTCTGGCCAATTTGCCGGAAGATCCCCACGCGCTCTGCCTTGAGCTCCTCAAGGTCCAATCGCTGAGCAGGCACGGGATCCTCTTTCGTGATTTTGCAGAACAATGTTGAGAATAGGTACTGGTCACCACTTCCGTCATACAATGGTAAGTAACGGTAACCTTGGGAGAGGCTGCTTAGTTTGGCAGTGAATGTGGCAAGTTGAATGCTGTTGTTGTTCCCGGCAGTACGCCCATCCAAGGAACTCCAGACGACCCACCGCACAAAGACCAGGTCTGGATATTTTGTCTCGAGTGATAACTTGAACTGATCATTGAAGATCGGGCTATATCCGTTGCTCTGCTCAATCTTGGTTCGTCGACGATGTGGTAACCCGATTCCAGACATTCCATTACGAGCTGAAGCATTCATTCCGCCCTCGCCGAAAGCGACACTTTGGCCTCTGTCGTCCGCACTGAACATTTCAATTTCGATATATGGATTGATGTTGTCGTCTGGTCCCATGCCGCGTGGTCGGGGAAGCTGCTGGGCAGATATCATATCCACAGTGAAACGCACAAGCTTTCTCTCCAACCTCGGCTTTGACAGGGAGTCCATGGTCGGCGTCGGAATTCGCAAGCTCTCAGGTTTGAGCACATATCCCGTCCGATCCGTTCCTGCAGCGAACATAGCTTGATTCATCTGCATCCCAATATCATACGTCTGCCAGTTAAGAGCAACCATCTGGACACCGCGCCGCCAGAATGTATTTGGATCGAAATTTGAGGACCGCAAACGAAAGCCTGACGGGTAGACCCGGGTGAGATACCTTCTGTTATGTTTCTCCAGCAGAGCTTTATTTTCGGAGTCGCGGCAGATACTTTCAAAAGACCGCTCCGCGAACGAATAGACATGGTTGAATCGCTTGCTCTCCGGAGACGTGAAGCTGTGCCATTTGTATCCACGGGTGTAGACCCCGAGGTCCGAGAGAGGTTTAGTGATTTTACTCTTCTGGCGTTTCTTTTTCTCACTTTTGATAGATACTAGTGCACTGTCGCTATCCTCAGTCGCACTACTCATACTTGTTGTCGTGAGCGACCGTCTTCCTGGCGTCCAGAGCAATCCGGTGCCTTCCCCTGGACCGATAGTGGGTGGGCTCGAGAGAGGCGGACAGGCCGTAAGGTTCGGACTTTCCGGCACTGTTGCCCGCACGAAGGGAGAGCTCGAGCTACGCTTACGCCCGGTAATGGTGGTGGTTTCGGGTGTTGTAAGGCTACCCTCATCGAGTTCGTCAGATGATTTGACCTTCACCAGAATACGGCGTTTCAGGTCTTCCGGAGACGGGAGGACATAGCAGTTTGCGAGAAGCGGTTCGAGCACAAGCTGGTCGCCGAAGGTATCCTTCATGATCTTGACCATTGCCAGCTGCTGCTCCGGGTTGCAATGCACTTCTAGTGATATGATAAGCGGAAAGTCGGACGAGAAGAAAGCATAACGATTGATCACCGTGATACAGTCGGAGAACAGAACACTGCTAGTCATAGTTCTCCCGTGTGAGACGATCGGACGGCCATCGGCACCATCCCAGCAGTCAATCTCAACACAACGACAGCCTTGTTGCAAGGCAGTTATGTAGGCCTCCGTACTGGATTCACCTGCCACTTGTCTGCCCAGTAGATAGGTGTTGTGGGAGCTCGATATGAAATATTCATTGAGCGGTCGATCAAATCTCGACTCCGGGGGACGAGAGGAATAGATTCCATTGCAAGCTGATGCCAGGAATGACGAGAATGCGTCGAAATTCATTCGAACATGGTCATCCAAAGGCTCTGGGGTAGTCTGTAAACGCGACTTCGACCTATGAACGAACCTTTTGAACATTGAAATCCAGTAGGTTTTATCATTTTCAACATCTTCCCTCTGAACTTCACGTAGGAAAGCTAGAAACTCTTGCAGGGTTAGCCCCTCCTTCGGTTCGGTTGCTATCTCCTTGAAGATACTCTTGAGATCTTTCCGTTCCTTCAATCGTGAGAGAAAATCCTTAAATTGAGCAAAATTTAATTTCCCGCTACCGTTGGAGTCAGCCTTGGAGAACTGAGCGCGAAGCATATTTTTTGAACAGTTGATATGCAGGCTTCGACAGACGCTCTCCACGGCCACCAGGTCAAGGCTCTCTGTTTCCCCAGGCTTAAGCCCTTGAGGAAACAGCCTGGACATTTCTCGCTGCCAGTGAGCCTTCAGAACGATCTCGCTCTGGCTGGATCCAGCCAGGCCAGCCATAAGATCGATTCTGTACCTAGAAATACCTTCGAGCGTCGTTGTCCAGAGTTCAAGGGTGTGGTTGTCAGGAGCAATAAGATGCATTGTCTTGACGGGTCTGCCCTTGGAGCGCTCGGGATCTGCAAATATGATAGTGAACCATCTGCTCTCCGCATCGTGCGGTATTTGATGCTCTTCCCGATAGTTGCGAGCGTCAACACCAACACGGATCTCTTTGATGTCATCAATATAAAATTTCTTGGCCGGATTAGATAGGTCCCAAAAGACTTTGGCGGAATCAATGTCCAGGAAAAACCTGACCTGTCGGCACTTTTTCTTCGTGACCTTTGTGAGGATAGTACCGCGCTGGAGCGCAGAGTCGACCTTCGGCGCGACAGTGCCCACTTCTCGCGTCAATGGAGCGCGATGCTCGCTGGTCACGCTGGTTGCCTCCGAGCCGCACCAGGTACCTTGGGAATCAAAAACTTCGTGGTCTTCATCCTCATAACTAGAATCAGGGGCACCCTCTCGGCTGTTCGTGTTCCCTGTCTTGCTGTCACTTCGTCTACGCATAATGACGGGTCCCGAACTGTGGTCCCGCTTGTCGTGCTGTGAGACAGATTGCCTTCTCCGCGTGAGTTTATTGGCGGCGCCCCGAGATATCCTTCGCATCAAACCAGGACCCTTGATGTTATGAGGGATGACGTCGTTCGGGCTCGTGGAGTTGGCGTTCGCAGGGACAGCCATGGCAGACTCACCAAGTTCGAGAGGAGCAGGAGAAGTGGGATTGGCAGGGAGATTTCGACCTTGAGATCCGTCTGCGGCACTCTGTAGTGGGGTGCCCGCAGGGCTGGAAGCATTGGAAGCGTTGCGGGCCGCAAGCGCTGAACGCGGGGCGGTGGCAGCAGAAGGGGAAGTCGTCGCGGGAGGTGAAGTGATAGAAAGAGGAAGAGACGTGATGACATGTTGGAGCTGGGGGAATCGGGCAAGAGAAGTAGGAAGCTTTGCGCCGGTCTGAGCCTCGCCATTTAAGGCAGATTGTGAGGAAGCAGTCGTAGAGGCCATCGCAGCTACCAGCTGAACAGCACAGCTCCAGAGCTGGAGACAAGCACGATGCGAGCCGTGCCAAACTCCAAGTCACCTGGACCCGCCGGTGGACGAATGAGTTGCAGGGCAGCAGCAAGCAGGCTGCGTTTTAGGAATGAGGGAGTTCCCTGTAACTGAACGGAAGAGAAACTGGGAAGGTAACGTGTTTGAGCGATGTAGTGCAGTGACCACGTCCTTAGGAGGTTTGCTGGGATTTTGATATCTGCATCTTGGCCCTGCCTGCAATGCAATGCGAAGTAGCCCTGCCGGAGAGCGCTCGCGGGAAGAAATGAAGGTCTTTGGAGAATAATGGATCCGGGGAGTGACCCTGTGGAGCTGTCCCACGAGGGCTTCCCTACTCTTTCTCACCGTGCAAGCTCTGATTATCGTTATCACCCCTTTCTTGCCAATGACCACCAACGACGATGACAATTTCCTCTCTGCTCTTCCTCCCTTGTCCCAATCTCCCTTTTTGGCCCTTCTTCTTTCCACTTTTCTCTTGTGAGTCGCCTCTCTGACCCCTCTCTGATTGTTGTCGATCTGCCGGGACGACGGGGGAAGCTACCCTCCTGCACGAGAGGAGGGGATGGCGGAGACGACCAATTGACGATTGCAGACAAAGAGGGGCAATGCGTTATTTGGCGAAAGACTTATGCAAGTAACGAGGCATACGTGCTGCACATGTAGCTAGGGAGAGCAGCCCCGTAGGCGGCTCGCTCGAAGGAACTGGGTAAAGGGTCCGTCGACTAGCTAGCTCTCTGTCGGCCAAGCTCGCATCCGCAAAGAGCACGGCGGCAGGGAAAAGTAATAAGCTAAGTCAATCGTAATAACCACGATGGAAATTATTCTGCCAGCGCAGCTATGCAGGTGGGCAAAAGCGGAAGGACCAGCAGCTGTAGCAGTGATCGGTGCTGGAAGTGGATTGGACCGGGGGGTTATGAGCGCTCGTAGTGCTGAACGGTCAAATTGGAGTTTCCTGCACGATCGTTACGTGGGGTGGTAATTTCGAAAGACCAGCAGCCAACGCTGGGGCAGCGCAGGCGGGCGGACGAAGCGAAAAAAAACGCAAGGGATCATGCGACGAAACGAGCAAAGAACGTAACTTGTCAA
The DNA here is from genome assembly GCF_041956765.1 of Thermoascus crustaceus. Lineage (NCBI taxonomy): Eukaryota > Fungi > Ascomycota > Eurotiomycetes > Eurotiales > Thermoascaceae > Thermoascus > Thermoascus crustaceus. The sequence continues at coordinate 829,987 of NW_027192533.1, read as the reverse complement.
ACAAAGGGTACGGGAATCGAGAGGTCCAAGTAGCAGCTGCGAGAACAGACGAAAAGGGAGGACCGAGGAGTTTGGGCCGGCGGGATAGAGATTTTTGGAAGGTTCGATTCGAAGTTCGATGAAGCCACCCTAGTCGATGTTTCAATGGTGACTCTTCACGAGCCCTTGGGGCTGGAGAGCCCTGCAAAAGCTGGGGTGGGGACTGCCGTACGGATACAGTAACGGGTACGGGTAAAGACAGGGCCCACGATGCAGCCTGCCGCCGTCTGGTTTGCCCTAGCGCGCGGTCAGGACGGTACCGATACGGCAGTATGTGTCTTGTATCGAACGTAACGGTCTGTGGTGTACAGAGTACGTAACGGTCGTACGTCCTGGTCCTTCTGCGTTGCAGAGTAGAAGTAGAGAAGCACAATGATGCGGCTTTTGACGCGTATTTGTAGCCTGATTGCGGCCAAGAAGCGAACCGGCACTGTGACCGCAGCAGTTGAGTGTCAGAGTTAAGGTAGTGATAATGTACAGTTACAGAAACAGATGCGGATGGGTGCAAACAAAGAAGAGAGTACTGATAAAGAGAAAAGGAGAGGAAAAAGAAGGGAGAAGTCGGCGGCGACGGCGGGAGCAAGGGAGGAGGAATTAATAAGAGGTTAAAGGAAATACTAAGGAGATGATGATGGGCTCTGTGTGTGGATTTGCGGTGACTTGTCTCTTTCCTGCACATCCAATACTGAAGGCCGACTGGATGGACACAGAGCAATCCTACGAATAGCGCATAGTAATGGCGCCGTACGCCTGCCCAAGATTCTGCCAGGATTGTAACAGCTTTCAGAGCTCCAAAACTCAGGCTCCAAGACTGACAGGGCTGGACGAAGGAATCGCAACGCGTGGATCCGTCGCTCTGGTCATTGGTCGATCTTTTCCGGGGAATTCCAGTGTCAATTTTTACAGAGACGGGATGTTTCACGTCGAACATCCTCATCTCCTGCCGGAGATCTGCTCCTGCACATCTGCAAGATGTGCAACTCTAATCTGTGGAGAGTGGATATGGCTACCTCATGGCTGGGAATCTGAAGGGCTTCAATTCTCATGAAGTTATGCCACACATGACAGTACGGTCCCAGCACTTATAGTATGGTCATAGGAAATTCTCCCGAAGCGTGCACCCCAACCTTGTGTTTTTGCTTTCCCCTTTATCTTGCAATAATAGTATGACAAAGTTTACCGGAAGCTATTATCTCTTTGCCCTTCTGACTCCTGAGGGGCAACAACGGTGGCAACGCCGGAGACGGGTCGGGTGTTGTGCGCGGTCTCCAATGGCGTGCTCTTTGTGACCTGTAAGCTCGTCGAACCAGCCACGGCCACCCCGTAGCGTAGGTGCTTCTTATTACCACGTAGAAAGCCGCCTACTGTATACACCCACTGCCAGGCGAAATGTACGGAATACTCCGTCCAACGCAGTCACAAACAACTGGCACCGTCGTTTCGGGAACGAGCCATCCAGCACAGTCGATCAAGCCAAGTCCGAGGTCCGCAAGCAGCTAGTTGGGCAATGTCATCATCCGTAGCGCATGCCTAAAAGGCTGCTCATTCAGAAAGAATGATGCCCCCGTTCCTTTAGGCTGGGTGCCTCGTAAGCCCTAAAGGCACCAGGGCTGGGACCCTGAGTTACCAGTCTTGGTGTCCGTTCACACGACGCCCTAGTACTTCCAAGATGCACGATTATTATGCCTGTCTGCTCATAGCCTCATAGCTGTCTCTCGCATCCATTTTATCTCGTGTTATTCATTCCTGTAAGGATTCCAGCTAGCTGAGATTGAAGTCAATTGAGGAGGTGACAACATTCATTTATTGGTACCAACAATTTACAGTAGCAACAATTGTAGAAAAGCGGAGAAAGAAAAGTTAAAGTATGGTTCAACTCTCCAGGGGGCATAGGTTGGTCATTAATGAGATAATGTGCCGACGAGAGCATATTCCGGAACGGTCGGTGCCATGTGTCGGCCAAACCTCATCAGGGGAATACAGCAAGTTGACTGTTGACAACTCGTCCGGAGATGAAATCATCTGTGGAGCGTGTGGCTCCCACGTCTTCAAGATTCCAATCTGGTATGGAGAATGGAGTTGCCAAGTTTTGATAATAATAATGGAGCGACGAGACGACAAGATATGGGATTAGGAGAATAAGTGGGGAAGCCGTTAAGCAGAGGCAGTTGGCAAGAATATCAAACCCCTTGTAAGTTGACGTTATCGTATCGTATGTATGAAACCAGACAGTACACAGTCGAGAGCAACGTGACCAAGTATTGGCAAGGGCGAGGATCACTCTCCTCGCGATTCATGGAGGTAGACAAGCGATGAAACGATGCTTCACCCGAGAATGCTGTCGATTCTCACAAAAACAGCGGTCAAGCCACGGAGCCACAGGATGTGGGCAGCTCAGCTGGTACCTTTCTTCCTGGGCCCTGTATCACGAGGTAGCACCTCCTTTTCTGCCCTACGAGGCGTCCATACCGCTTGCCTGCGCCATGGTTTCTGTACTTTTGCTTTTCTGCCGTCTTTACTCTCGACCGCCAAATGCAGACGCTTATGCACCATGCAGCCACTGTTCCGGTTATTTCATCAATCTCCCAGGATGTGGCATGGTAAGCTTGCCGGGGTCCTAGGCGCTGTCCAGAGCCGCGGGCTCCCTTCCCCTCTTTCGCCCCGCGCCAACTACCCAGCTGGTTGCTGCTCCCTACTGACTTTAGATACTAGGCAAAGAGATGGTGAATGCCTGTGCGCAACGATTACATGAGATTCGTGTCCTGTACTCCATATTTTGCGCTGTTCGGCTGGCGCGCCTAATGGCATTCTGCTTAACTGGCATGCAACGATCTGCAATCAAGAAATGATACTGTCAGATCCTATGTGCACTCACCCACAAGTAGCACGAACTTCATATGAGAGCATTCTGAGAAATCATCGACCTGATTCGAGTCAGACTGTCCAAGATGTACACCGTACACGTTTGCGCATTCTTGCCTCTGGGCTTGCAAATAAGACCAGATAAAGCAGCCAGGACTGAAGATTAGACACGGATCAGATCAGGTTATTTCTGACATCCTGCACGCTGAATAGATATGCCAGTGTTAGTTTATCAACGATTGCTCTATCGGACATGGATGCCATTGAGCACTCAGAGAACGAGGCTGTACTGTATGGATAGAAGCTGCAGCCGAGCATCTCTCGATTCTGAGTTATTACTGGCAGCACTCTGTACGCAACAGATCAGGTGCTGACATGTTTACCCTCAGGATCCGAAAACCCCGCAGTTTTTAAAGATCAGAGGCTTTCTATCTTAACTCTATTCATCGTCTATGCTCTCCCGAAGCATCTTGACTCCGGGATTGGCTAAACACGGCACTCATTTCGCATCTTAACCATGTCGTATCACCATCGGTTTCCGCCGATATGTGCAGACTGCCGGAAGCGGCATAGATGCGGCTCCTTCAACTGGCTTCAGCTCAGGCCTTCTGCTCAAGAGAAGTTAGAACCGCGACACCAGACACTCGGATCACTCAAACCTGGCGGTGGCGACCTTCTAGTTTGCGTCCATCTCATGGCATGTTTGCTGCCGCTACCGCCGCGATCATCCCAGCCGCATGACCTAGTTGCCAAGAAGGCACCGAGAAGTTTACGAGTCAATTGTAGTAGCTGATGATAATCAAGAGAAGTCACTCAATATCACTTGCCATTATTAGCGACTTACGTCTGTTCCTGTAACATGCGCTTCATGGATTGCATACCACTTGGTTTCATTCACATTGTGACGAGTGTTAGTGCGTCCCCTCCCCTTGTTTGCCTGAGCTTTGAGACCATTTCATGATCTTCGACTCAGGCATCTCCCTCTTCGGAAATAGGTAAGTAGGTATGGGGCAACGTTAATCACGCCCTCAGGCCTGGGGGTCACGCACTACGTCATAGCTACCACTCCTGACCGCTTGTATTGTTGTCAGAGTATTCACGATGTCGACATCGTTGACTCGGCTGTAACGCGATGTGACCAAATCTGTTGAGCGCCAACAATCCTGATTCATCCTTTAAGGATTACCCGTCCCCTTTGCTTTCGAGCGCTTTCCAGTGCATGGTGGCATGCTATGAGGCCGTTTCTGGGTGACCATTGATGTTACCACAGACAGTTAATTAGGGTTCTTCCATCAGACTTTGATTTGCGAGGTGTCAGGTATCAGTATCCTCTCGCCATTGGTGGTAATTGAATCGATGTGCAGTCTCTCCTGGGCGGACCGCCAGCGGTGGTGTTCGGGTAGAGCGTGCGTGCGCCGTACCCGTCTAAGATTGAGGATCATTGGCTTGCTTGGCTGTTCTGTGGGGTCATTCCCAACAGTGGCCCACCCCTGCCGGTTGACACGTTCAAGCCGAGGTTCCCGCCCGACGGGAGTTGAGGAGACCTCCCCCTCAAAATCTCATGTGCACGCGCTTTTGCTTTCGATCGCACCCCATATGGTCCGACCTTGAAACAGCGATTTCCTTTGTGGATGTGCTGGAGATCATTGACTTTGATTGTAGCCAGGACGATCCGCTCCAGCAAGCAGATCCCTTTTGTGCGTGCAAAGGGCGTCATCCGGTGCCTGCGGGGGATGACATCATGACTACTCGGCGCACTGCTGGACCTCCACGCGACTACGAGGAAGGAGCATGCTTTTCCGCCGCAGTGGTCGGACCGACTTGACGCTGGCCTAGGGCGTTAGCTCCAGGAGGGAAATCAATCTTCGCTTACCACCTTGTCATACATGACATTACCAACGGTAATACCACCGCGTCTTGATACGATTACGAGGTAACGCGAGCGTGGCTTGGTGCAGTACGGGGTACGCAGGCATACCTAGTGGCTGTTGCCTCGTGTCGCCTGGTTTAGGCCACGACCAGACGATCTACAGAGCACTACGTAAGAGCCTTCAAGCCACAGCCCGTCACACTCAACGTTTCTGCCAGATGTCAGGACGTTGGAAGACTTTGAATATTGCTCGTACTTTTTCTTACTTCTAATAGCACCGTGGCAGTGGGGTCTGGAGACTCGAGGGCAGTGAGCTCGCTGAAAGCGAGAGGCCCAAACACGGGAATCATGGCCAGTAATCCTGGACTTACCCAACCGGATGGAAACGTTGCGCCTCTTACCTGGGGGCTTCGTCACTGATCCCAGCCCTAATAGGGTTCAATAACGGGCACTTATCGAAGGTTTGCCGCTGTCGCTCAGATACCCAGGAATCCCAATAATTCGCAAGACAGCGATTTCTTTGTGCTGAATTGCGCATCATTGGCAGGGGTAGCTTTGCGGTACTCTGTACGTGGTACGCAGTACTCCCACGTAATCGTGCTGCTTCGCCTCAGTCATGGCATTTTATCGCTGCCCTTAAACGAATGCTACCTTTGGAGCTGTGCAGCTTCCTTCAGCTCTTACCGTCCATGCTCCGCGCCTACCAGGCCGGCTGTACTCGGTACATGGCATCCGTCATCTGCATGGCCTGACGTGCGCACCAGAACGGTACTACATTTCAGCAACGTGCTGCGCTTCTTCATGCACTACTGTGGAGCCTCGTGACTCGCCTCATATCTTGCCGCCTTCAGCGCCGCTAATTTACCCCTCAATCCCAAGCTGACGTTTTTGGCTGCTGCTTGGCTCCTTGTAATCCTGCAGATAGGACCCGTAGCGAGCAGGTGTCATCCAGTGCTTTTTGACTTCCGAACAATAATAGTGCTGGAGCCTGGCTATAATGCAGCTCGGCGTGAGCGATTCTCGGAGTAACAGCTTCCCAGCTCGTTCCGTCCCGTTGTCGCTTGTCATGGCAAGCCACTTCTGCTCAGTTAGGGCCGGGACGTTATGTCCGAAACTCGCATTGACAAGAGACCGAAATACTGGTTCCATGGAATGCGCCGCGAAGCTCCATGGTCGATCGTCGAGATCTTTCGATCTCATGTCCTTATCTACGGCTTCTCTAAGTTTCCATACGCTATTTCTCACCATTTCCATTGAAAATACTCTATCTATATTTTATCTGCGTCGAACGTTCTCGAAAATGCTCACAACAGCAGCCTTTGGACGGTGACTTGACTGTAGACATCCCCCCTATTATTACCGGGTTCTTCCTTACACAATTCGCGGTCCTTTTCAGCTAATGACGACTAGCCGCTTCAGGCTCCGCTGACCCTGAGGTCCCGTGCCTCCTCTCAGTCTAGTTTCATGATGGTTTCAGTCACGCAAAATTCTTTCTCTGCAAGGACCATGGGAGGAGTTTCATCCCCAGTCCTATCATCATTAGCAAAATCTGGACTCTGGACCCATGATAGTGACTCTTGACGATGTCAGGAGACCAGCCTGCTTCCTCTTTGACATTTGATGAACACAGCACAACGGTGCTACCTTTGTCAACAAGTGCATCCTGCTGTCGTTCTGTGCTTGGCTCGGTCTTACACCGTTTCTAAGAATAGTTTTAACTGCCAAGCCGCTCATTTCCTCTTGTCTCTTCGGCTGCCCTTTTTTCTTCTAGAATCCTTCGACAGACCGCATGACCCTAGTCCCCAGCAGGTGAGAATAATCGCCTGCAGTGATGCCTGATTCCTGCCCCGTCGCTCTGGCCTTAGCCACCTCGAGGCCGGCCACCTTTTCTACAACTCCGAGATGAGGCTGTGTCGGTCCCTGGATGTACTGGGAAGATTTTCAAAGAACGGGGCCTTGGTTTTTACCCTCAATCTTCCAACCTTCTCAAGGAACTCATAATCCGGTTTACTTCCCACGGATGCTGAATCCGGTGACTCGTATAGTACTGACAACTTGCCTCCGCAAACTGTTGGCGACTGACCGGCGCATGCAAGATCGGGTGCCATCTGCATGCACCATAATTTTTCATCCCTTGAAATCTTTGTTTTCCGGCTTCCTACGCTTCATATCTTTTTTTCCTTTTCTGGTGATGTGCTGTACAGTCTTTTACACAGTACAGTACCATTCAAATTTTGTAAAGGTCTCCTAGGATGCTTTTGTTGGTTTCAATCAAACCCTGTTGTTGTCAAGTCAGCTGCCTTGCGACGCTAAAGGCTCCTTATTTTTATGTCGTGTTAAGGTGGTATCGCAGCATCACTGAATTGCTACCGTCAATAACACAATGGCACGATACATACACAGTTGGAGATCAATAACACGTCCCGGCTCCATCTCTCCCGGTACTCGCCGCCACTTGACCCTTGTCTGCGCTACTAATAGATCATATAATGTGCCTCTCAGCGCTCCTGAGTGGCGTGCAACTGTCTTCCTATAGGAATCGCTGGAATCTTAATCTGCGATCCGACGCTTTGGAACCCCATGTTTCCTCGATATGCATAAAACCTTGATCCTGGTTTCAGCCCCCTCGCTTCTCCTTCCTACTGACTTAGTGACTCTCCACTTCATCTTAGAAGAGCCGCCAACCATGAGAGCAACTAATCGGATTCAAGTTTTGGACCAAACCTGAGCTAGGGGAGCGTGATTTTTTACTACGCCATCGAAATAATCTCCACGGTTCGCTGGCACCCCCGTAAGAAAAAAAAAAA